>NW_019745080.1:467057-493514 GCF_002891405.2 Cryptotermes secundus
TAGAAACTAATCTTTCCTATATATCTGCTCACTTCTCTCATCTTCCATCCGCCATTTCCTCACTGGAGGCAAGCAATAGCAATACGACTTTGTATCAGTCGTTAAGTGTGTTCAAAACCACTGTTTCCAAATTGAATTCGGTTCCTGGAAGAGTTGGTGAAGTAGTAAAGGAAAAAGTACACAGAATTCTTTAAAAAATCCAGGATAAGAACAAATTTGTGAAATTGAAGAAATTTAGCCGGTAAACGTACTGAACTGCCAAGTAAAAAATCACTAACAGGGGAGCAAATAGCGGCCTTTGTATATGCGCCCCTAAGTTCCTGTGAGGTGGAAAGAAGTTTTTCCCGCTATAAAGACATCTTACGAGACAATAGGAGGCGACTAACTATGGAAAACCTAAAACATTTAGTAATTGTGAACTGCAACAGAAGAGAATTGAAAGTTCGGAGAGCTAAATGTGAGTACCATTGGGTTTTTTTTTAAATTTGTAATGAAATATGTTGGCTTTGTTGCGTGATTTGTATTTAAGTATAGCTTTTTATCGCAAGTGATTCATTCAGTGATTACATAAAATGAACTTAAATATTGATTTGTTGGTCTTAAAATAATGTAAAATCAATTTTAATATTTGGTATAAATTTTATGTGCATATTTTAGTGCATATTTCGGAAGTTTTTCATGCATAAATGCATATATATTTAAGGGATTATTAGGGCATAAAAATCCGGTCCCTAGTACTCACAGTCAGTTCTTATCCTGGATGACTTGCTGGTATCAGAAATGTGAAAGAACGCTGTTCTACAGCAGCAGTGCCTCACAATGTAGGCAACCCAACTATCAACACAGTATTGCATGTTGCGAAGCCCTCAACTGGGCGTGGTCCATTTAAGAGCACACACAACACACAGCACTTCGGACGTCTCGAAAACTTTCGTTACTCTAGAAACATAGAGTTGATCGTTCAGTTAACCAATCAAGCCGTCAATTAAGCATATGACATTTGATGTCCTAGAGTAGTAAAAATTTAAAGTTGTCCCTGTGCTTAACTAATTAAGCACTAGGCCATGAAGGCATATAGGGGAGTGGATGTATAGACCACATTTTCTTGGCCTCTACCCTAGTTGGAGGTAAATGGTCAGCTTCACGCCCCAGCCGTTTTATACCCGGGAAAGAGTTTCTTGTACCCATTGGATAGGAGGCTGGGCGGGCCCCAGAGCCGGTATGGACCCTACAACAGTGAGTAAGGAAATTACTCTCATCTGGGATGTGACAACGTGCATTCTCGTAGTACCGACGTTTCGAATGAACCTACTGCCTTCATCATCACGGCAGTTGATAGTGGTAGCAGGTTCTCCGAAACGTGGGTACCTTTCCAAGAGAATACACGGCGTCACATTACAAAATTCTGTAATCTGCAATAAATTAACGAGTCTTCAAAATTCATATTATTTTCTTCTGTGTTATGAAACCGTGTAGTCTGGTAGATGGTTACAAATATTTCGGAGGAATGTAGTGCGTCCATTTTGATGTTCCTCCAAAACCATACCTAGCTATCTTCATCATCACATGGTGTCGTAACACAAAATAACACAACATAAATTCCCACTGTCAAGAAAACCTAGAATCTCGTCTCATGTTCAGATTAAGATCTTCTGGCTTGTGACTCCACGTAATATTGTAGGCGAATGCCACTGTTTCGGAGGAATATTCTACCTCCATCTTCAGTGTTGAAGTTTGAAAGTTGACAAATTGGTTTTATTATAAAGTTGCAGAGAAGGTTATCACTTAGAACCAAAGAAATGGCAGGCATGTGGGAACGATAAGATGGACTAACATCATCAAAAACAGCACATTCTACTTAACTGATTCCTTTTCCTACACGCTTCAAACCTGAAGATGGAGGTAACATGTTCTTCCGAAACATCGGTATCCGCCTATAAGACTACATGCTACATCCCAGAACACCCCCATCTGAACAATCATCATGATGAAAATTTCTACATTTAGGGTCTGTAATTCGTCTTAAGCCGGTCACGGTAGCTGAGCGGTCTAAGGCATGTACTGTCTTCGCTCGCTTGGAAACCGGGATCGTGGGTTCGAATCCCAAACAGGGCATGGATGTTTAGTTTGTGTGTGTGCGTTTTTTCTGTGTTTGTGTACGGGTAGAGACCTTGCGACGAGCTGATCACCCGCCCAAGGAGTCCTACCGAACGTGTAAGATCTAGAAAAACCGAAGTGAACGGAAAAGTTCATGGAGGTAGGCCTAGGCCCACTGGGGCTGTAGTGCCAAGGGGAAAAAAATTGTCTTAATGATTTCTGTAACATTAACGAGTCCCAAATCAATCTGACCAGACCAGACAGTTTAACGTAAAGGAAGAATTCCAAATGATACGAGAGACGCGACACCAACACTTGAACTCTGAATATATTATTCTTAGTGAGGTGAGACTGAGTTCACTAGGTACTTCGGCCACTACTGGTCTATTGCACCAGGCCCAGATCATAGATAATGGTGATCGTGGAGCAGTTGGTAGAATGAAGACTGGCAAGAGAAACTGAAGTACTCGGAGAAATCCTGCCCCAGCGCCACTTTGTTCACCATAAATCCCATATGACCAGACCCCGGGATCGAACCCGGGCCGCCGCGGTGGGAAGCCAGCGACTAACCGCCTACGCTATAGCACGGCCACCTCTGAATGTGGCGATCTTATGAACGCTCCTCGGAATGCTGGATGTAATTCGAGGACTGTGCAGTGTTTTTAGCGGAAATGGACGGAACTATTATCAGAGGCCTTATCATTACAAGCAAAGGCTTGATGCAGACGTCACATGAAACCCGCTAGTTGTGCTGTATAACTTCTTGTGACCAAAGCACAAATTACGTAACATATTGAGTTCATTATCCGGTGTCTTATGTAGAGTTACGCCCAATTCTCTGAATAGTTTCCCCTATCATATTATCATTATCTTATGAAGGTATACCATCTGGTAGGCAGGCACCAACGTTTCGGAGAAACATGGTGCTTTCGCTTTCAGGCAATTGTTGCCTCCGAAATATAGTGTTATGGCTTACAACATCTTTATCTTTCCTCTTCCCGTTATTTCATGACGCTTTCAGTATTGAGACTATATAGGGTCAGTAATACGATGGTTAATGAATGTGTTGCAGTTGGTGGGATAAGAATTGGCAGGGGAAACAAAAGTATTCAAAAAAACTACTCCAGTGCCATTTTGTCCACCTTAAATTTCATATAACCTAACCTGGGCTGGAACCCGGGACATAGCCGCGAAAAACCGGTGATTAACCACCTGATAAGACCATAGTACAAATCTGCAGTGTCATAAAAACATCAAATATCGCATTTTATTTACTATTAACTAATTCTTATCAATAGAGTCGTTATTAAACAGCCTCGGTAGTCTATATGATGTCACTAGCTGCTCCTCAAACTGTGGCTTCGAATTTCAGGACTTATGCCGCGTGGAATATTGAGGGTTTTGACAAACCTCGCTATTGCCATCTTCAGGGTTAATGACCTTGGGAGAGATTTTGAAAGCTCTTTTACTGTCTAATGTGAGAGCTACATAAAAGCCGCGAAAGTCCCTGCAATAGTAATTAAACCTGAAAATGGCTACTAAAAAACTTGTCAAAACATTCGACAAATTTAAGCATCCTACGCCTCCCAGACCTGACAACCGAAGCCACACTTTAAGCTCCAGCCGCAAAAACGTGAGAACCTCCACTAATAACAAAAGTAAAACTGTCCCTGCGCTTAACTAGTTAAGCACTACGCCATGAAGACATATCGGGAAGTGGAGGTATAACTCCACCATTCTTGACTTCAGTACTAGATGGAGGTGAATGGTCATCGTCTGTCTTCCTGTCCTATACATTTCGTTCTCGTCTGTATCTTTTGTTCTGTAGGCTTTACAAATGTAGAAAGATGCAACTTAAAAAACATTTGCCGTTTGTTCAACATAGCTGGATTCGTGTATAACAGGCATGTCCAACTTCAAACAGGTTGTGACCGACATTTTGGTGTCAAAACTGCCAGTGATCTACCTCCCCTTCCTATCGTCGTACCTTGCTTTAAGCAAAGATATCGGTAAAATAACACGACACATGATGTTTGTTGTAAAAGCAACATATATTGAAAGTACAGACTACTTTAATATGTATTTTCCCTTCAAAATCTGAATATAATCATATTATATTACATGTGAATTTGTATGCTTTTCACGTATAATTTCCTTATAGGCCTATGAGATCGACCAAAAATCGTCTCGCGATCGACGCGTTGGACATGCCCCGTGTATAAAATATGAAATGGTTTAATACTGAAGTTAAAAATAAAAAAAACGGTAAAATTGTCCCTGTGTTTAAGTAATTAAGCACTACGCCATGAAAGCATATGGGGGAGAGGATGTATACGTGTAGATCAACGTATTTTTGACGTCGGCACTAGTAGGCCGCTTTACCTGTGGAAAAAGAGCCTCCGGTACCCATTAGATAGGCTGAGTGGTCCCAGAACCGGTCTGGACAACACGGAGAAAAAAAAATCGTGGACCTACCGGGACTCCAACTCTGGACCCTCGGTTATCCAGCCTGTAGCCAGTCGCTACATCAGTTGCTCTATCCCGGTTCCCAGTTACTGAAGATAAAAATAACTAAATTATGAAATCCAGTCATTCAAAATGGGATCACAATTACAAAACTGGCTCAGGCCGTAATGTATCTAGGTTTTATCAGGGAGATGCCCGGTTCGAACCTCGTCCGGGACACGGACTCTCCCGATTGAGGTTTCTCGTGGTTCCTTCAGGCTAGTTCTAGGATAGTGCCTCGAAATATACGACGAACGTTACCTGTGACATTTCAAATTCATTCATTCATTAATCATCATACCAGCCGGCATCTGACAGCGTCGTTAAATAAACAAGAAATAAATAAATAAATAATGGATGAGCCCCAAAGGGCAAAGTTCGAAATCAGATTTTACATTTCATAACCTTCATTGCTTTTCTATTTATTCTATAAGATTATCCACGTTTACTTAGCAGTAGGCCCTATCAATTGTAGAAAGCGAACCTAACTCTGGTATCACGGTTGGAGAAAGAAATACAGGTAATCCTCTCTAACGGAAAGTAGGTATCTTAACTAAATATGTACGCTTGGTGCGTTTGAACCGTAATATAACACAAATACATATTCTTACAGTTTTATATGAAAATTACTAAAGTCAACAAAAGAGATCAGATTATGAAAGAATTTCAGGGAGTATTCGCGGGTGTTCCAGTTTAAAGAACTCCCAAAAGTCAAGTACAGTCGTCTTCTTTATTTATTTTACAATGTAACACTGAATTTACTTACTTATCACACTGCAAACAGTAAGAATGAATTTGTATTACCCTACAATATTTAAATAACGTAGCAAAGAAGGTCAGGGCGGTTATCTGTTCCATCTGAGATGTGAAAACAGATGCACAACATTCATGACAGCTCTTAGCTCCTCCAATTAGATGCTATATTATGTTACAAAAACGGGCCGTGATAGTGCATTCGGTACAGAGACTGGCTACGGGCTGGACGACGGAGAGGTCGGAATTCGAGTCCCGGTAGGGTCAAGATTTTATCTTCCCCACGTCATCCAAACTGGCTTTGGTGCTCACCCAATCTCCTATGCAATGGGTACCGCGTGCTCTCTCCGCGGAGGTAAAACGGCCGGGAGGTGAAGCTGAACACTCACCTCAAACTAGTGCTGAGGTCACCCATATGCCTTCATAGTGTAGTGCTTAATTAGTTAAGCACAGGGGCAATTTTACCTTTACGTTTATTATTTTCCGCCCCTTGTCAGCTGTCGGCGTTTGTTTATTCATTATATTCGAGGTGGGACTGAAATTAAATTGGTTACATCAGCTGCTGGCCTATGCTGATAATGTATATAGATTGGTTGATAACGTAAGTACCATAAAGGGAAAAGCGGAGTTTCTGATTGAAGCTAGTAAGGAGGTTGGTCTAGAAGTAAACACAGAGAAAACTAGGTATATGTTGCTGTCTCGTCACCAGACTGCAGGGCAAAGTCGTGACATAAAGGTAGCTAACAGATCCTTTGAAAGTGTGACAGTTCAAACATTTTGGAACGACAGTAACAGATCAAAATTCGGATCAGGTGGAAATTCAGAGGGGATAGAATTCAAGTAATGCTTTATATCATTCAGTTCTGAGCCTTTTGTCTTTTCGTCTGCTGTCTAAAAACTTGAAAATTACAATATCCAAAACTATAATTTTGCCTGTGGTTCTGTATGGGTGTGAAACTTTGTCTCTGACCTTAAGGGAGGAACAAAGACTGAGGGTGTTTGATAACAGAGTGTTGAGGAGAATATCTGGAGCCAAAGAAGTGAAGTGACAGGAGGTTTGAGAAAACTGCGTAATGAGGAGCTTCATAACTTGTACCTTTCGCCAAGTATAACTAGAATTATCATGACAAGGACGGGATTGGTAGGGCACGTAGTGTGCATGGGGGTAGAAGAGGAATGCACATCAGATTTTGGTGGGAAAGCCAGAAGGAAAGAGACCACTAGGAAGACCTGGTGTTAAGTGAGATGATAAGAGTAGAACTGGTCTTAGAGAAATAGGATGGGGTGATATGGACTAGATTCATCTGGCTCAAGATAGGGACCAGTGGAGGGCTCTTGTGAACATAGCAATGAACCTTTTTGTTCGATAAAATACTGGGAATTCCCTGATTAGTTTAGCGACTGGAGGCTTCCAAAGAATGACTTAGTTCCATGGATATTACTTGGTTCATATTTCGTTATTAAATGAACCATTCTGAAGTACGTCGATGTCATCTAGTGAAAGGTAAAATATATCGAAATGTTAACACAAGAAACACTGGACCCAGTGATTGAGGCTAGCTCTTTCTAACGGACCCAACAGAATAGGCGTTTTTCCTTCATCTGAGGACGGAAACAGATCCAGTTTCCGAAACGTCGTGTTTTTATTAGTTATCTTAAAAACCGGACGATGGATAAAGTCCAAAAACCCAATATATCAGTAAGAAATGTAAAATATGACATGATGTTAATATTACGGCAAACGTAAAATACACCTACGACCAACTCAGTGGTTAGAATGGTACTAATAGTACTATATCCTGTTAGTTTGGTACGTACAGCAGACAAACCACTGGCGTGACACCAGGAGGCGAAGAATTCCTACCGAACTTTCCTCGTTCTAAATTCTACAGGGAAAAAAGAACTGATATCACCATGCCACGACGTGTAGGTGTGTGTGTGTTATAATTAATAAGTCTGGAAATTCCTTTGGCAATTACCACCCCATAAAAACATATGGAACTGACGTCATCAGGCTGAGTACTCCTGCATTCATGATCTGCTTACCTACCTACCAGCATGTAGGTGACTCGTTGCAGCAGTTTGGACAGAATGGACCTCGGAACCTTTTTAATACGAAATGTAACTGCGCCCCAAAAATCTGGTCACATATTAATTAAACCCTCTTCAGCCAGTTCTCCTGGACTTCAATACTATTAACGACGCTAGCTGCTGATCACAGTGACCGCACGGTCTACATCGCGTGCTCGAATTCTGTGATCGTTGGTTCGAATCCTACTAGGACCATCGATATATATCGATGACTTTTCTCCTTATATTGCTCTGTGTAGACACAGGTTTTGTGAAGGGCCGATCCCTCATTCGAGGAGTCTTACCAAATATCTACAAGAAAGTTAGATTTGAGGGCCTCACGGCTGTGCATTGATAAGCTAATCTTGTGGGATGTGAGGTCTTGCATCCTGGGAGAAGTTTAGCGATGTTTTGGAAGAACGCGCTTATCTCACGGTCGAATAGTAAGCCAGGCAAGCTGAAAGTGATTGCCAAAACACCACAGTCTTAACATTTACCATTGTGAGAACCTCAAACTTCATGCAACACCTCCTTACTCATATTGTGACATGTAGACCCATTTTTAAGCAAAGCCCGAGATACGCGCACGCAACAATAGAAGTGTTTTATATGTGGGTCGTGCCATGCCCATTCCTAGGCAACGAGTGGCTAAACACATTCCCGTGGAAGCAAACGAGCGGAAAATTAAGACATCTATTGGTAGGCAACGGTGTTGCAAACAGGTTTTGTCAATAACACATGTTGTAGTTTCCGTGGGGTCCGTGCAAAGTGGTTATAAGAGAACCGAGTTCCGAAACTGGTAGTTCAGTTGTGGAGTGTTAACCAGCGGGTTACGGAAGCTGAAGTATCCCAATTACTAAGATTCGTTACGAGGAAACATCCAGCGAAGACACTGCAGAGGAATAGCAATTGTTGAGAGGTGTTACCAAACAAAGACTGAGAAGAGTTAGTGCTGAGTGTGGAAATCGGCAATAGTGTAATGATCATTTGTAGTTATGACCTGTAAGTGTTCAATAAATCCACTCAGCAATACAAGACCCGTCTATAGTCACACATACTACGTGACAATATTAATCAACAGGATATAAATTTGAACTTGTTGAAATACTAATTACAGCAAACACTATAGTTTCGCTAACTATCCTAGCATAAAGTTTTTGTGGTCTATCACTGCATAAACAAGATTATGGTTACTCTGAAGCAAAACAGACCTTCATCGTTTATTTTCAGAGCCTAACAAGAAAATATGTATACTATAAAACTTGATAAACAAGCCCATTATGTACCTGCAATCTGCAACGTACGTCTCTGGTGATATGACATGCCCGGAATACGAGTACGTTATCTTAAACTCCGTGGCCTGTAGTCCGCAAGCGAACTATACCGACCGGGCGACCGCCGCTTGTCGGCGGAATTAGTGCCAACTGTTGTAGATAGAGGGTGTCGCGTGGTCAGCACAACGGATCCCCACGGCCGTCAATTTCGGTTTTCTACACCGGAGCCTCCATTTCTTTGAAATAGCTCCTCAATTATCCTCACGAGGGTGGATGGACCCTGCTCCAGACCCACTACTTCTAAAAAAATCTGGTAGCGCCGGGAATCGAACCCGGGACCTCTGGATTTGTAGCCGTGAACGCTGACCACTAGCCCACAGAACAGAAGAAATATAATGCATATTCAAGAATCCTGTATGGCGATTTTGGTTTCAGTCTTATGTTGAAATCAGAATCTAGCAACTTCCTAATCTTGACATAATAATCTGCATCATTATCCGATGATGGTGCTCTTTCAGATATGTCTCACCAACTCCAACACATACACAGTTCTATTACTACACGACGTTCTCTGGCCTTCACGCGATCGGAAGGAAAATTAAGTACACTGGAGAAAAAATAAAGCCTATTTTATTTAACTTTGTATTTATGATTCATCTCCTCAAAGGCACATCACCTTCTCGTGATGGGGAGGGGCGATTGGGTGTTGCGAGGAAGATAGGGGCTATGCCGGCGGGAGCGTAAACTCATGGTAGGATCACCTTAGTCGGACAGTCCTTGGGAGAGGAGGTATATGAAGTGTGTCCCGCAACGATACGAGGGAAGGGGGACGTGGTAAAGCTAACCCATCTGAGGAAGCAGAAAATCACGACCCTCCATTCTCGGGGGCTGCGCAGAGGGTTGGCAGCCCTCCCACAGAAAACTGTACTTATTAGTAAGCTTCAAAGGAGTGAAATTCATAGGCCACTGACCTAATCTCTGAATTGGCGAAGAAAAATGAGATCCATGCCTTAACTAATTACACTGTCAGGATCCCAGATTTCATAGCGCCGAATTGCACTCTTACATCGAATAAAGCAACTGACTTAGTCGATTTGCAGTCCCTGTACTTCCTGAGGGAAAACTACGGGACACCTCAGTCAAGGGTAATAAGTGTCCCGGCCGGGATTTGATCCAGGCACTTGCCGAAAAAGTATTACAGCTTTAGCCAATTAGATTGCTCAGTCAGTCAAGTTATTGGGGGTCCAGAGAATTATGGTTCAATTCCTGGCTCTGGCGGAGTCTTTCTCTTCGCAACTGTGGCAAGAGCGGCTCTAGGGCCGATATAGGGGCTCTTTCCCCGGGGTGAGACGGACGGGGTGTTACTCTAATCATTCACCTCCATCTAGTGCCAATTTTAAGAAAAAACTGGAGCTATTCCTCCACAAGAAAGCCAAGGCGCATTCATAGTATAAATATTATGTTTCCGGACACTATCCATTGTCCTGTTTTTATTCAAAACACACAACGTTTCGGAGACTGGATTCTGTCTCCGTCTTCAGGCGGAACCTACTCAGTTGGATTCAATCATAAAACCAGACCCTATCTCCGGAATAGCTCTATCGATTGGGCCCAACTGAGTAGGTTTTACTTGAAGACGGAGACAGAATCCAGTCTCCGAAACGTTGTGTGCTTTAAATAAAAACATTGCGATCTTTTAAATAAATAAATAAAAACAAGAATATGAATAATGTTCAGAAACATAATATTATATTAATATACCATCGTCATGGATTTTCAGAACTTATTTACTCATTCATAGTTGTGTTTAGGAACAATCCCTTCTATTTTTGACGCGAGTTATCGGCAAAGGAAACGTCGGCCCGAAGTCCGTCTATCCTGAATGGTGTAAAATTACGAAACTCTAAAAACCAATAAAAGAGATGATCACTCCTGCTGTGGTAAAAAAACGCTATTTAATAACACCATCTACAACAATAAAATGTATATTTTAAGATATAATTCCTTATGTTGGGATTGAAGAATGATCCAGAAATAAATTTTATTTAATAACACCATAACAAATGAGAGATTTTCATAATTTTTTATTTCAGTATTGGAAAGTTAGTAAATTCTGTTTTCAAGGTACGATGGAAAACATGTCGGAGGTGTTGGCAGGCATGAAGGGCTTTTCTTTCATAAGGTTGCCAACTCAAGGTATGACATAATCTCAGAGATGTTTAAACAGAGTACAGTCATTGTCTCAGCAGTACATTATGAACTGAATCTGCACAGTTCAGGTGGAAAAAGAGCTCACCAAAACGCCTCAGAATAAGAAATAGCAAGACTATTATGAATTAGCAGAAATGTTAGACAATGCAGCCGTAAGATATTGTGAGGATACTGTACATATATTCAACAAGACATCGGTTCAAGACTGCATTTCTCGGCCAGGATTAAAACCCAGTACTTCTACATGCATATTCTCTTTAACTTATTCAGTAACCGAAAGATGAAAATGAGACGATGACAACTCTCCAAAATGTATCACTCGAATATAGTCAGGTCATGGAAAGAAGTCCCATGAATGGTGGGGATGACAGCGATCGAAATCCCCACCTCTGCCAACCGTTACATTCCCCTCTGCCCCCTCTGGTTTATGCCAACAGTCTAACGGAAATTATGCTTGACGACTTGAGGGGAGTACAGGAAAGTACGCTGGAAGGGGAAGCGTAACAGCTCAAGGGAGATAGGGAAGTTGTAGATCCATAGGAATTCTTTCCCTGACTTCAGTATAACACACCTTCGTTTTGGGGACAAGGGAGGATATTTAACGACGCTGTCAGTATCTAGACTGCATAACACGAATCTAGGATCGTTACCGCCACGCTAAGTCCCCTCTGTCACACCTTCGTCACAAAAAACCTTTACATATATAGACACGTGTCGGCACATCGTTTCAGTTGATAAGCAGTCGTAGAACGCTTGAGGTCAACTTCATTATCTTAACATTCGGTTGCAGATAAGAAACAACGACAACCTGTCAGGTTAGTAGACACCAGGATTCAAACCAGGGCCATCGAGAAAACAGGTCACGCTGCTCGAACAATTTCTTTCGTCGATATCGTGAATGTGAATTCCCCGTTACGTAAAGTGAATGTGAACAAACTGCGGTCAACACACTGAGTCCATGCATGAGTAATGACCTGATAACACGGTGTCGCCTTATGACAGAAAAACCAACCGCGATTGACATCTGTGGTTCTACAGTCCTCGTGGACCTTGGCAGCTTTTTCATTTTCTTAATTTATGCACAGTCGGTAGGACTTCTTGGACGGGGGATCACCCCGCCGCAAGGCCGCTACCTACACACAGAACAACATAAACACAGACTATTCATGCCTCGAGTGGGATTCGAATCCATGATCTCAGTGTTCGAGCAGGCGAAGACGGTTCATGCCTTAGACCGCGCGACCACTGTGATTTAGATAAGGGAAGAAAATACATCAACACGATCTTTCAGGAATATCAGTCAGTTTTATACTTTCGTAATTACAGTAAAAAATTGAAGCAAAAACGTTCATTGTTACGAATATTTTTCATTCTTGGCTTATTTGTGTATTTATCCATGATTTTATGTTTAATTATACGCAAAGAATTCAGGATGTTCATTCTTTATTCGCAATTCAGTGTTCTTGATTTATTTGTTCTCATGCACTACATTCATTCTTTTTTTTCAGTATTTATTTTTGGTTTGTATAAGGAAGGTTTCAGTAGCTCACATTCTGTAATGTCTGCTTATAGATTGTTTAGAGAATACTAATGACTGATTTTAAGGTTTCACGGTGGTTAACTGTTGATCTTAATTAAATTATTGGGTGGTTCCGCCGTCTGAATGTGGAACTGTTTGAATTTAATTAAGTTATTGTGTGGTTCCGCCGTCTGAATGTGGAACTGTTTGAATTTAATTAAGTTATTGGGTGGTTCCATCGTCTGAATGTGGAACTGTTTCAATTTAATTAAGTTATTGGCTGATTCCACCGTCTGAATGTTGAACTGCTGATGATAATCCAGTTCTTGGATGTGGCCGATTCTTTCCTTGTACAACTTTCCTAGTCCATTTTCCCTGTTGATCCAGACAGCCAACCGACCGCACTCTTTCCCTGCCCCTGGCTTTTCAAAACATGAATCCATATATACACATAAACTCATCGGCTCTGCACACTTGAACCCTGAACACGGAGGTAGTATTTACTCCCGAAACGACGGCAACAAAGCCCATATCCACACGGTATAATTGCCCAGGAACTGAATTACCATCAGGAATAATGAATTATAAACTATATGGACGGAAGTATTAGTAGCGGTCCGCGGATCGTGCCGCCTAATTTTGTCGGCTTCGTGTTTGTATTATTCTTTGCCCTAGAAGACGGTGGTGATACATTCCTCCAGAACGTCGGTCTCTCTCCGAATTGCCCGATGTCACAACTCGGAAGACCCCACCCTTCGTGGTCACTGCCGCCCGAATCCCAAATCCAATACAGTAAGAGCGCAGTTTGAAACACCCGGGATCACGCGAATACGAAGCAGGATGCTAACAACTGGGCTGAATTATTTTTCCGAAGTCGTTAATTATGGCAAATTTTATGAACGGGCATATGTGTGTGAGTGTACACGAAAAAAAAAAACTAAAGATTTTTCTTTCGACGCAATTTTCTCATCAGAATTAACAATATGCTTGATTTTATGTAAGTCTAACTATCTAAACATCTAAGTAATTAACTAACCAACCATGGAAGAGCGTTCTTCTTCAAAGCTATTAGTCGCTCAGCTAGGGAAGAAATTTCACCCTTTTTACGGAACTCTAAATATCATTATCCAGTTCATAAGAGCCCACTTTCCTTTTGTTTCTTTTCATTTTATTGTGAGGATCTGATAGCCTCTCGTCCAAATCCCAAGTTGGAGTATCACTTCTTGTCAGCTGTCCGCTACAAGTACACTGTCACCTACCTTCCACATCTGGAGATCCTCTCCATCGTCTGCAACCAGAGGACGTGCCGTGACGTAGTGACAAGGGACATATTTAATCGGGTCAACTTTATGTACAATCCCAAGTAAAGATTAAGAAGTATTTAAGCTATATATACCAAATAACCTAGAAAGTTTATAAATAAAGAAATTATCTTTAAGACTTCCTGTTTACAAACAAAAAAATGAAATCAGGTTTTAAGTAGGCTACCAACTTTCATTTTTTTTTTGTTTACAACCAAGTACAGTGTGTAACCTGTATATATCGACTTGCTCTAAGAATGACTAAGTTACTCAAATAGAGAATTTCACTGTTTATCGTTTCACAAGGTTGCGCTTTTTTCTTTTTGAAAACGAGACAGTAAATATGTTATATTATTCTATCGCTTACTCCCACATAAAATAATCTACCACTGAATGCACTTATGTTCATTGTCTTACAGAAACATAATGGGAACATTTGCAGGATTATAGGCTGGCTATCGGGATTCCATTCCAGCAGGTAGATTTATCTCTTCCCTGCTGCGTCTAGTCCGATTCTGGGGCCAAAACAGCCTCGTATCTAATCCAAAGAATATTTCATCAGAAAATATTTCGTAGATTGTTATGTAGTGTGTCCGTTATTGTTGTCAAATTTCAAAGAAAATTTGTAAGTATGGCTTAATTTCAGCGAAGACTCCCCAGTATCAAATTCCATTAGACCAATTCAGCAGGCTTGATGAAACTAATGGACGCATTTATTGCAATTTTTCGATGCGAAAAATTATTCTCAAACCTGTGATTTTGGTAACTGCAAAGAATTGTACTTGCCCGTTTCTCTTTCCCGGGCAAACGGTGGTGGCATTTCTGGGTGGGGCTGTGTGGCCCTGTTCAGCAGGTGAATATGTGTACGCTCTACCGCACTCCATCTTCCTGGTACTTCTAAAATAAATAATTGAAAATAAACTTCTAACCAAAAGAAAATATCTCACAACATGGAATATTAAAAGTAAAATAACTTTTGTGGTACTCAAATTAGAAAATTAAAAAAAATGCCGGTTACGGTAGCCGAGCGGTCTAAGGCATGTACTGTCTTTGTGGGTTCCAATCCCACACAAGGCATGGACGTTTGGTGTGTTTATGCGTTTATTCTGTGTTTGTGTTGTCCTGTGTTTAGGTAGCGGCCTTGCGACAAGCTGAGCACTCGTCCAAGGAGTCCTACCGTCTTCAAAATTAATTAATGAAATTGAGAAATCGGCCCTTTGCTCCAAAGTTTGAGTGAAGAGGAAAATATAAATGTCACTTCTACCGGACTAAAATACGTTATAGCCTACAAGACAGTGGGCTACTCCTCAAATGTGGAACTGAACTAAATTACAGAGCGTAGCTTGGAAGGTTGGGTGCCGGATTTTCAATCCTTGGGAAATTCATGTTGGATTTCTAGTGGATAAAATGGAAATGGGACAGCTTTTTCCTCCAAATATTTAAGTTTTTCTTTAGTAATCACCATTTAATCCATCAGCTGACATCTATACTTCCAGGGACCGGTACAATGGGCCCAGTAGAAGACGTAGTTTCAAATAATTCAACTCATTCCTCTATTTAAGTAACTAAAAAACTACAGCGAGGTCTTCCGCGTGCTCGCGTTCATGAGAAAGGGTTGTTCCTGCCGTAACACGGGCCGACCCATATTGCGTTGCATCTTTGCGCGGTTACGCTCCTTAGAAATCTTGCTGTACCTTACAGTTTCATACAGACACTTCTTTCAAACCATATAAACTGAACATGACTGGATAACAGAGCAAGTTAGTGCAGCGATAACGCTATTCGGGAAGTGCTCGCTTCGAATTTAGACTGAGACAACGGCTAATTTGAACGAAGTTTTCGTGATTTCCTTCAGTCCCTCCAGGAAAAATGTCTGAATAGTAGTTCTAGGTCAGGACCGTTTCCTTCCAAATTCTTTTCAAATCCATCACTCATCAATAGTTCTACCCTTCGACACTATATAGACTGAATTGTGATGGCGTTATAAAATAAACCATAAAAATTAATGGATATTTAAGGAATAATTTATATTTTGATATGTCACACCTTAACCATTACATTAGTATTGATAATGGACCTTAATAAAAGTGTCATCCAACGTAATATGTGTATATACAACAAAAACAAATGATAACAGACAAGCAAGACGGTTATGCCTCATAACTGGACGTAATTTTATAGTATTAGACAGAGTTGTCATATAAGGTAACTTTAAAGCAGTTTTAAAGCACTTCATGTTAATGAGGAAGAAACTAGCGAAATGCTACATTTGGAGCATAGCTCTGTATGGGGCTGAAACATGGACACTTAGGGCAGTAGATCAGAAACATCTGGAAAGTTTCGAAATGTGGTGTTGGAGAAGGATGGAGAAGAACAGTTGGACCGATTAAGTGAGAAATGAAGAAGTGTTAATTAGAGTCAGTGAGCAGAGGAATATCCTACACGAAATAAGAAAACGGAAGGCTAATTGGATTGGTCATGTTTTACGCAGAAACTGCCTTCTAAAAGAAGTTATTGAAGGAAAGACAGAGGGGCGGATAGAAGTGACAAGAAGACGAGGAAGAAGACGTAAGAAGATGCTGGATGACCTTGGGACAGAAGAGGATACTGTCATTTGAAGGAGAAAGCTCTAGATCGCATTAAGTGGAGGAATTGTTTTGGAAGAGACTGTGGACCTGTCGTCTGAGAGATTACTGATGATGATGATGTTAATGCATACCTTAGCTGGTACAATAGGCCAGAAGTGGCTGCAGTGGAAGGGACTTAGTCCCACCCCACTAGCAATAATCATAATAATAATGCATACCTTCTGAAGACGACCCATATGGGTTGAAACGTGTAAATGCAGAAAATAAATTATCACACATACGTTGTAATGTATGGTACTCTCATAAAGATCATTAATAAGGTAGGTTTTGTAAAACTAAAATGAATATTGAGGAAGGACGTAAGGAATACGACGAAACAGTGTGTAGAGGCAGACATCAAGTAACGGTGTGTTCCTAGCGGACAAGAAAATGAGTGAGCAACTAGAACAATCAACGGAATGCTCACGACACAAGGCAAGGGTTGCCAGCGTACGAAGAAATAACTTGAAATCAACCATCCCTCTGCCTGATAGTCTCCCTATGGAGATAAATCAGCACAAACAGCAGGCAAATTTTCATGTTAACGCCCCGGCCCCGGCCCGGATGGACTCCATATGTGGTTGGGACGCGGTGTCGAAGAGAAAAATGCCAGTCATTTTGGGGATCGAACCCAAGATATATGTTTCATGAATGGAATACAGAGCACCATGCCATAGTTCGGACAGGCAATCACTGTTTCTCACAGGGTTCAAAACCATGGTAGTCCACGTGGGATTTCTGGTGGCCAAAGTTGCATTGGCCGGTCACGGTAGCCGAGTGGTCTAAGGCATGTACTGTCTTCGCTCGCTTGGAAACCGAGATCGTGGGTTCGAATCCCACTCAGGGCATGGATGTTTAGTTTGGGTGTGTGCGTTTTTCTGTGTTTGTGTACAGGTAGAGGCCTTGCGACGAGCTGATAACCCGCCCAAGGAGTCCTACCGAATGTGTAAGATCAAGAAAAACCGAAGTGAACGGAGAAGTTCATGGAGGTAGGCCTAGGCCCACTGGGGCTGTAGTGCCAAGCAAAAAAGAAAAGTTGCATTGGGGCAGGAGTTTCTTCTAGCGCTTCGGATTTCCCCTGCCAATTAGCACTCTTATGACACATCAGGGACTGTAATATGGGTAAATTCGAGGCCAAAGTACCGAGGAACTTACTGTCATCACTCCCCTTCCCATGACCGAGTAACTCCACAGTAATGAGGCCTTCATGGGAAGCCGCTAGTCACTCATCTACTCAAGAATTTCCCAACATTTAATGGAACCCGAAGGTTTATTACCGTGTTCAGAAGAGCCCTCCATTGGTCCCTATCCTGAGCCAGACGAATCCATCCCATACCACCCCATCTTATTTCAAGATCCATTTTATTATTATCCTCACACCTACACCCCTTCACGTAACTAAAAAGAAAAGAAAGAGACATCCAGAGGGAATGTGTTAAGGCCGACGATTTAGAAAGTAACATTCTGAAAATATGTTATTGGTCAATTTGGAAAGCAAAGAATCGGAAAATGTCTTTCCTCCTTCAGCTGATGAAACTGACCCGATTTTCATCAAGATAGAGAGCTATTTGTAGAAAGTGGGCACCTACTTGGGGGGGGGTCGCTCCTTTGTATTTTGGTCACAGAATACATTTATGATTTCAAAAGGTCTTCAGAATAAACGACGATTCTTACCCTGTACAGCAGCCGTGTCAAACATGCGGCCCCCATAGCCACAAAGTGCGGCCCCTAAACTTTTAGAGCTAATTGATATTAAAATCAATATTAAAATTTTAGTATAAATATTTTTTGTAAAGACAATTTTCCAACAGACCAGAAGACAAGAAGTCTCACGCAGACATAAATTAGCAGGCTGCAGGAAATTCAATGTTTTGCTATTTCTAATATAATTTCTTGTGTAGTCTCTCTTTTTACATATTGAAAAGCTGTTTGATACTTGTAAAAAATGGCATTCTGTTGCTTTTTAAAACTGTAAGATATGTGACTTTAGGTAATTATATTTAAATTCTTCCTAAATAATAAATAGAATTAAATTTCCTTGTGTCAAAATCTAATGTATATTTCCATTTTGAAGTGCGGTCCGGGACTATTATTTATAGGGCCGAGGTGGCCCTCTGTACAAGTTGAGTTTGACATGCCTGCTGTACAGCATTAACTGACTGGTCTTTGTAATGAGAACAGAGTGTGTTTTTACTGAAGTAAGAACCCGATACTAAATACATTCCTCTAGCTGTAATGCTCTAGACTTCTATTCGGGAGGTGCTTGGTTCGAATCTCGGCCCGGACACCGGCTGGCCTGGGGATCTTAATAGTTTTCCTCAGTCCCTCCAGGCAAAATAACGTGATACTACCTACACAATTCATAATCCTTCTATCATCCGACGATATATACGTGTACACTTGAAATAGCGTCGTTAAATAACTCACAGAAAGAAATGTATTTTTAAATATTATTTAGATGGATTTCTGACTTCAGAGTTTTAGTGGTAGCGCTCGAGTTTGCACGAGGAAAACTGGAGTCCCTCTAAGTCTGCGCTTTTCGAGAGATAGCAAGATGAATCATTTTGCGGTCATGTCATGACCTTAAAATGACGTCAACGGGAACACCAAGTCACTACGTCTGCCGTCATACGCATTTCAATGTCGCAACACTCTTGGTCAGAGAAATGGCTGTCCATTCAGGTAGATATTAAGGGTAGATTAAATTTGAGGGAATCCTCGCTTGCAGACCTTTTGTTTTCTTGTGTGATATATAAAAACAATGGATTAAATATACTAAATCATAATATTACCCGCTGTTTCTATGTGTGTGAAACTTGGTATCTCACATTACGAAACGCACTTATGTTGAAGGCATGTGAGAACAGGCATCTGAGGAGAATATTTGGACCCAGGGGAGAATATTAAGAGGAAGATAAAATTATATACAAAGGCGTTTCATAATTTTTACTTTTCAAGAAATGTTATTACACGTAAGCTGATATAATCGGGCATGATAAAATGGACTGAGTATGAACCGTGCAAGGGAGGCATGGGAAATGCACTATATAAATGCTGGGAGAAAAATCTGAACGATACAGGCCACTTGACTGACCTAGAAGTAGATGGAAGGATAATATTACAATTTATCTCAGTTTGAAGGTGTGAACTAGATCCATCTGCCTCGGCATAGGGTCCAATTGCAGGTTTCTATAAACACGGTAATGAACCTTCGAGTTCCATAAACAGCGGTGGAGATGCCTTCAGTATATGAGTAACTTATCAGCTTCTGAAGATGGAGTTATGGCTTACACTTTCAATGGGACTAACCATTTATCGGGCGGAGGCATATAAAGATTTGCTCTCCGTCTTACATTTTGTAGAACCAAGAACACAATTCTAGCGTATTTTGTAACATTTATATGAGCTACGCAATTCGCTGCGCTGACCACGCGACCCCTTCTATCCGCTAAAGTTGGCACTAACTTCGCCGACAAGCGGCGGTAGCTCAGTCTGCATAGTTCGCTTGCGGACTAAAACCACAGAGTTTGTTTTTTTCTGTTTTTATATGACCTACGCCTGTGTAGATTACCACGACGCCATGTAGTCACTCTCCTACCCTGAAGCTGGAGCAGCAAGTTCATGCGAAACGTCAGCAAACATTACGAGACTACACTGTCTCCCATCCCAGCTGACGGTAATCTGCATAGTCACAGTCAAGGGAGCTATACCTGTACACTTTACGGCCTACGTTATGCAACCATGCAACCATGCAGCCATGGAGAGATGTCCCGCCATAGTACCGTGTGTATTCTGACGCGAAGTTTCGAATCTTTTGCGTACTGCCTTACATCATCGCAATGTCAGTATGGTTCTGTCTAGAACGCCAGGAACGGTACATAGGCCTACTTCAAGGGCAAACAGAAAAGTTAATGCTGAGTTATCCGTCAGATATTGACCTGGTAAGGACACCAGTTAAGCTGATTGAAGTTTCCCATGGTGTTCCTCAGTACCTTCAAGTAAATGAAGGGACAGTACTCGGAAATGGACGACGGTCGACTTCCAACAGATTCTGAATCCTTACCTACTCACAATTCATGATCATCCTTTCATCTGAGTTGACCCTAAATATCTTAAATATTATGTTTCTGGACACTATCCATCGTCCTGTTTTTTATTTAAAAACACAAAGTTTCGGAGACGGGATTCTGTCTCCGCCTTCAGGTAGGACGTACTCAGTTGGACCCAGTCGATAGAGCTAGTCCCTATCCCTGAAGACGGAGACAGATCAAGTCTCCGAAACATTCGTATTTTAAATAAGAATATAAAGGTGTTTTAGATGAAAACAAGACGATCGATAATGTCCAGAAACATAATATCTGTGTTAATGTACCATCGTCACATAAATTTAGATCTTATTTACTAAACACCTTCTGCATCATCTTCGGTTTTATCCCTTCATGTGCCCTTTTTTATGTTAGTTGTATCCCTTCATGGGTTTCGCGACTTTGGTTTCCGCCGTATCCTGTTCTCGCAGTGTCCATCCTACCAAACCTCTGTCCTCCACAACGGGCTTGATGCCGCCAATTAGGAAGCTACTCAAGAATTTCCCTGCATTTTATGGAACCCGAAGTTTCATTATCGTGTTCACAAGAGCGCTCCGTTAATCCAGATCCTGAGCCAGATCAATCCAGTCCATATCATCCCATCCTGTCTCTCTAAGATCCATTCTAATATTGTTCACCCACTTACGGCTTGGTCTTCCCAGTGAACTCTTTCCATCTGGCTTTCCCACTAACATCCCACATGCATTCCTCTTCTCCCCCATTCGTGCTACCTTCCCTGCTCATCTAATCCTCCTTGATTTGATCATTCTAATTATACTTTGAGAAGAGTACAAGTTATGAAGCTCCTCATTATGCAGTTTTCTCCAACCTCCTGTCACTTCATCCCTCTTCGGCCCAAATATTCTCCTCAACACCCTGTTCTCAAACACCCTTACCCTATGTTCCTCCCTTAATGTCAGAGACCAAGTTTCACACCCATACAGAACCACAGACAAAATTATAGTTTTGTATATTCTAATTTTAAGTTTTTGGACAGCAGACGAGAAGACGAAAGGTTCTGGACTGAATGGTAGCAAGCATTACCCGAGTTCAATCGCCTCTTAATTTCCTCCTGAATCAGGTTTCGATCTGTTATCGTTGTTCCCAAATATCTGAACTGTGCCACATTTTCAAAACATCTGTTTCCTATCTTTATGTCATGATTTTGCCCTGCATTTTGGTGACGAGATAGCAAAATGTACTTAGTTTTCTCTGTGTTTACTTCTAAGCTAACCTCCTTACAAGCGCCAATTTAACTCTGTGTGTTTCTCTTTCCGGTATCTATTATCACCCAGTAGATTCACACCATCAGCACAGACCAACAGCTGATGTGTCCCATTTAATTTCAGTCCCGTCTGCTTTTCCTGGACCTTTCTAATGGCATATTCTAAAGCAAAATAAAAAGGCAGGGGCGATAAAGCATCTCCTTGTTTTATACCATTCTGGATAGGAAAATTATCTTAGTAACAGTATATAGGCCAGAAGTGGCCGCAATACAAGGGACTTAGTCCCACCCCACTAGCAATAAAAAATATATATTAGATTTAAGTAAGAAGACGGCGGAATTGGAGAGCTTTACTGCAAATAATGGCTGTCACCAGAGTGACTGTGATTTTAGGTTTTACAACGTTGTTTCAAGTACAAGGTTTATGAAGCGTCGGAGGTAACCAGGCCTATCTCCAAGAAAGAGTTTCAGTCCGTTTCCGTTTGCGACATGTAGTGCATCGGGAAAAATCCGAACACAGTACCGCCATGACCTAAGTCCGAAGCTTTACGTCTGAAGTTGTGTGCTTAACTTGTCTACGTATTTGCCAAGAAATACAGACAAGGAAAGAAGTGCTACACAACACCTCATTTGGGTATACAAGTTACCAGGAAAAACAGAGAATTTTTGGACAGATGATCTGATAGACTGACTGCAGATATTTTGAAATTTTAAGAATATTATATTTCTGGGTGTTACATCGTATAGTCTGGTATAAGTTTATCCATGCTTCGGAAGAATGCACTGTCTCCATGTTCAGGGTCAAATTGTAAGCCGAGAAAACAAGAAGAAGGAGTGTAAACTTGTTGCATGCTTGGCTTATTCTTCGACTCTGAGGATCAAGGCAGTACATTCCTCCGAAACGTCAGTAAACTTCTACCAGGCTACGAGGCGTAACATCCTAGAAAACAGTAATGTCCATAATGAACACAGTAAGAACCTCAAAACTCGTGCACTGAAATTCATTTTAAGTTCCGTAGAATTTGTAAAAATTTAAGACTTTCAAACAAAATAAGCGCCATGTGCTAAGGCAGAGCTCTGTAATTCCGTGTCATAAAAATCGCTATCCATCTCATCCACGTACCCGTAGGTCTGAAGAAGACATTAGTTCCGGCTCTTATGTCCTCTGAGATACAGTACACATTATATTACTGATTTTACTGCACGTAATGTTTTGTGTTGTGTTTCATTCCAACGTTCATCAACAAGTCAGATTTGCAAATGAATTTCAGTAGGTTCAATCCAAGCAATTTTAAATTGTCTACATTTTCACAACTGTATTAAAACTGTATCCCCCCAAAATGACCATCGTGCATGACCGCTTTTTTGCAGTCGATAATTATTCAAGTGCTCAAGAAATTCCTTGTCAACTATGATCTTCTGGTTTATGACATCGTATCATCACACAAACGTTTCAAAAGAAACTGCTACCTCCATTCTCAGGGTAAAAGATTGAGTCATAAATTTCGTTCAAAATTTGACAACCATTTACGAGCTAAAATGGGCCGTTTAACCCAAGAGACTACAACCTACATCTTCACCTCAATGATGATAAACCCAAACAAATTCGTGGTTAATAACCTTTCATTCTTAGACATAATAAAACACACATTTCTAATAAGTAATATTTAAAAATTATTTCCCATCATCACAGGAAATATTCTGCATCTTCCTTAGGCCTCTAAAGACCAACTGTCATACACAATATAATTCCGTAAATAATGTAACTATTTCTATCATGTTTCGGTCTCAAACAGGTCTGAGCTATGCAAAAACTGTTCCACTGTACAGAATGTCCACTTTCTCACATCACATATAACTGCGATATTTCATGATTTAAAATATCGGATGTTATAATTAGTTAAAATGCCACAGGCTGTAATTACTTTAAATTGAAATTAATTAAATTTTTTTTTAATTCTTTATATACCTCTACTAGGGGCGTCAACTTGTCCAAAGTATATAATTCGATATCCCTCCCTCTGGATTTCAATTCAAACTAAATTGCAGCGTATGGTATTTTAACTAATGTTAACTAAGTTATAGATTATAACTTCCAATATTTTAAATCACGAAAAATCGCAGTTATGTGTGGTGTGAAAAAGTGGACATTCTGTACAGTAGAACAGTTTTGGTATAGCTGAGACACGCGATTATGGCCGTTTGGACCGAAACATGTTGTGAAGGGAAGGATTGATATAAATAACTGCATTATAGATGGAATTATATTGTGTACGAAAGGTACTGTATATTAATGCAACAGGATACTTAAATACAGTAAGCACCAATAGCTTAGTGCTGTATGCAGAACGCATTGTTACAATTATTGACTTCTTGGACATTATCCATCGTCCTGTTGTTTTATTTAGAAACGTTTCGGAGACTGGACTCTGTCTCCATCCTCAGGTTAAAAAAGTTATTCAGCTGGGACCAATCGATACGGCCCAACTGAGTAGGCGTTTACCTGAGGACGAAGACAGAATCCAATTTCCGAAACGTGTTTTAAATAAAAAAACAAAACGATGGATAATGTCCAAAAAGTCAATAATTGTACTCGTATTATTATACCATCGTTACAAGCTTTTAAATATTATTTAGAAAGAATTGCTATTTATTCTAAGAATCATACAGAATTGGCCGCCTCTGTGGTCTAGTGGTCAGCGTTCCTGGATATAGCTCCAGAGGTCCCGGGTTCGATTCCCGGTGCCATCAGATTTTCTGAAAAATAGTTGCTGGAACGGGGTCCACTCAGCCTCATGAGGAAAATTGAGGAGCTATTTCAAGGAAATAGCGGCTCCGGGGATTCCTCAATCCACAAAAGTTGGCATTAACTTCGCCGACAAGCGGCGGTCTCTAGGTCAGTATAGTTCGCTTGCGAACTACAGGCTACGGAGCTTGTTTTTCTTATCATACAGAATGAATAAATAAAGGGTTAAACCCTTTAAATGGTTAATTGTCTTTTAAGTTGAAATACATTCTCATATTTGCTAGTCATGTACAGACAGACATAACAACAATAAAGTGCAGAAGAGATCTCTGTTCGGTGATGCTATAAATATTGAAAATATTCTGAGCAAGCACGGTCGGTATTTCCCAACGATGTGTCAAGGTCATGACTTCTAGTGACCCTTCCTTACACCGCATTACATCAGAATAGATCTAATAGTATCTGAGATTAAATATCCGGACGGACAAGAATTCCACACTATAACATTATTAATATTAAACACGTTGTACAAACAGGGAAACCCACTCAAGGCTGGATGTCTGTGTTTGTGTTGTGTAGGTAGCGGCCTTGCGACGGGCTGACCTCTCGTCTAAAGAATCCTATCGTCTGTGTAGAAAAGATTACGAAACTGAAGAAGAAGCCAGGGCCCAACAGAGGGCTGTAGTCCTATGGATGTATGAATGAACAAACATGAAAATGAAAGCACCGTATTGGCCCGAATATAAGACGTCTTTTTCCAAATGCTGCTTCTTACAAAATAGGGGTCACTTTATTTTCAGGTCTTAAGAATAAACATTAAGATGATTGTAAGGAGTTATAATTACATACATGAAAATAGCCAAAATTACATTTAAGGCGTTAAATTTTTTAATATATTATTTCTAATAGCAGAATTTTTACTTAATTTTGTTTACAACCCTCAGAACTGAATGATATATCAGTTTTGTCAAAAGAAATTTCTGACATTGTCATCGAAAAAAAAAATCTTAACATTTGTGAAGGTCAGTCCTTGTAATTAACGACAATTGATTCACAGATATGTGTGTTCATAATGTGTTCAGTTCTTTATGGTTCCATCTCCACATTTTGTGGATTAGAAGAAAGAATGAGAAGGTGTCTGAAGCAGGAACACTTGAATAAAGGAGATAGAACAAAATGGAATACTTTTCCCAATTTCTTTGTAATTTTACGCTGCTTAAAAATGGGTGTACAGCCCTTACATCCTAGGAGACTAACTGCATTTATAAACTGATATTTAGCTGGAACTGGATACTCAGCCATTAAGAATTAATTTTTTTAATGCTAGTGCGGTGGGACTAAGTCGCTTGTACTGCGGCCACTTTCGGCCTATTGTACCAGCCCCAGATGAGAGGTGAGGTTGATTGTGGAGCAATTGGTGGAATGAAGATTGGCAGCAGAAACCTAAGTACTCGGAGAAAACCTGCCCCAGCGCCACTTTGTTCACCACAAATCCCACTTGACCAGACCCGGGATCGAACCCGGGCCGCCGCGGTGGGAAGTCGGCTACTAACCGCTTGAGCTATGGCGCGGCCCCATTAAGAATTAAGTTGACGATAGATTAACCCACAATATGCTAATATATTCTATGTAACCAATACGTATACCGGCTACAGACTTATGTATAGGTTTTGTGGTATTCTGGTTGTCAACACAATAAAAATAACAAATCTAATTGTTTATATTGGTTTTATTTAATAACTGCTATATGTTTCGGTCCATATTTAGTACCATCTTCAGGCAGTTTCATTAAATACGTCTCACATTATTGAAATATCCTAATATGGATCCATATTAATGTTAATCATTATAATCATAATAATACATCAAATTATCATTAAAATCATAACATTTCTTAAATTTGTAAATATTAAAAATTCTCTCGTCTTGACAATGTAAAATTCAATGTTATCTGTCGCGTATTGCGGGCGGTGTTTATCATCCAGGGTTCGCTGTTGTGTTTATAAGCTTTCGGTGCTATTCACGTGTATTATTATTATTATTA
>NW_019745080.1:493599-687582 GCF_002891405.2 Cryptotermes secundus
CAATTAGCCTTCCGTTTTCTTATTTCGTGTAGGATATTCCTCTGCTCACTGACTCTAATTAACACTTCTTCATTTCTCACATAATCGGTCCAACTGATCTTCTCCATCCTTCTCCAACACCACATTTCGAAACTTTCCAGATGTTTCTGATCTACAATTTATATATACGAATACGTATTCGTATTCAATTTATATATACGAATACATTTCTTCTTGATGATTGAGTTTTTTCCCCTTTTGGAATGTGTTGTATGCTTCTTGTCGTGTGGACGTTTGTTTAGGTCTTACTGTTCGTGGTTTCAATGCGGACTGACTGACTATGTATAATTTTTTAGGTTTTCACAGTCATTAATGTCCAGATTTTTGTCTTCTATCTCGTGGCACCGTTTAGTCTTGTACGCAGTCAATTTATACAATACTCAATGCAACTTCACATATTACTGAGCGAATCACCACTTGATCCATGCTTTCATTTAAATTCAACATCTTTCGGCCACACAGCGCCATTGTCATGGCACATACGATGATTCAAGCAAATTTTTGTACTGTATTATACAATAGTATTATACTGCCCATGTGGGCTGTAGTACGTCCAAATATTTGTTATTTTAAAATCACAAACTTAAGATTACGTTCCTACATATTTTCCCATCATCCATTTTATGCAGACATATTTTCAAACAGAAATTCAGGGTCATATTTAATAAGACAAAAGACTGAACGGTGTTTAGTAGGTCCTATAATTTCAATTGATAAATTACCGTATTTACGCATGTATAGGCCGCGTGCGTGTATAGGCCGCAGCACAATTTTCAGACAGAAATTATAGAAAAAATATTTTTCTTGGAATATTATTTCAGGAGTAGAACACCCTGTATTACTAATTATGAATATAATTTTTTTAAATGAAGTGTGATTTCGAATATTTCGAATACAAGCCGCACCCAAGTTTTCCTCTTGAATTTTTGTCAAAAAATGTGCGGCCTATACAAGCGTAAATACGGTATTAACAAATTATGGTGGAAACAGGCAAGATACACGAAATACTGAATTTTGAATCCGAATTGGCACTGATGATTACCCGATGAGATGCAAATACTTTCAATCACCTTGAAATCTTAAAGTTGTATTATATTTTCCATTGTTGTGTCCGTTGGCTTTCCCTATATCTTTTGGTCGTTTTATCATATTATAAATGTTCATATACCCAACATAAAGAACGACAATCACCGAAGAGTAGTAATGTTACATGGGGAAACGAAGCGAGAATTACCCACTAACAAGTCAGAGAATATAATGCAATATTTTAGCGCACAATTTACTAACCAGTTAAACAAGTCCGCGCCATAGCTCAAGCGGTTAGTCTCTGGCTTCCCACCGCGGCGGCCCGGGTTCGATCCCGGGTCTGGTCAAGTGGGATTTGTGGCGGACAAAGTGGCGTTGGGGCGGGTTTCTCCGAGTACTTCAGTTTCCCCTGCCAATCTTCATTCCACGAAATTCTCCATCATCATAATCACCCGGCGCAGGTACAATAGGCAAATCAGTGGCCGCCGTGCCGAGTGGACCCAGTTGGAGTCCACCCCCCACCAAGCAAATTAAAAATTAATTAATTAATTAATTAACCGGACAAATGACTTTTGGGCCACAGCGAATACAGTATTAGAAGGCACAGTAAACGCTTGATAATTCGGTTACAGTTAATACGAATCGAAATATGAAAAATGCTGTTCACAGTCGAGTACCTAATTTAAAAGACACGTGACATTTAGGAGCGATAGGACTTTCAGACTGTGTTGAAGGCAGGTGGAGAGACCGAAACCACGCAAGAAAATATCCAATATAGGCTTGAGCTGGATGAAGGTGGGCCTTGATTTCAGCTTCTGACAGAGGAAGAAATTGCTGCAGTGATATTTTTTTATTTATTTTCATCAGCACTACCTGCATTATTAAATTTTCAATTTATCTGTTTTCCAAGTTTTTTGTCCTTTATGACTCTCTTTTGCCTCCCCACAATTAATCCGGATTAGCGGAGTTTTACAGTGTGTGATTTCAATTTCCATTCGACGTCTAAGCAGTTTAAAAGCTACAACTTACACTCTCATGCTTAAATCATAACAATTCTATTACATGCAGACGAGTACATATGTGAATCATTCACACGAGATAGCCTGCATATTACGTCATGTTGCTTTAGCACTACAACTGCATTACTGAAAAGGGGAGAGATACGCGGCAATTGTGGGCACTGACAGGGGACTATTGTGATCAGTGAGGAGAGGCTAATACGGTCACCTGTTTGCAAACTCTGTAACTGATTACTGATAGCTTCTTCCATTCAGATGGTCAGAACATGCAAAAGGAAGAGCGAATACAATCTGTGGACAGGGGATGTAATTAAGGGTAAAAATGGATGGACGACCGTCACACAAACAAATGTTCTTATTAATAAACTCACATGTTTCGGCTTGTTAACAGATGATGCAAGGTGTACTAGTGAAATTAAATCCAGGATTGTCATGGCAAAAGCTGCATTTAGCAAGAAGAAGACCCTTTTTACCAGCAAATTGACCTTAAATTTGAGAAAGAAACTAGTGAAATGCTACATTTGGAGCATAGCTCTGTATGGGGCTGAAACATGGACACTTAGGGCAGTAGATCAGAAACATCTGGAAAGTTTCGAAATGTGGTGTTGGAGAAGGATGGAGAAGATCAGTTGGACCGATTATGTGAGAAATGAAGAAGTGTTAATTAGAGTCAGTGAGCAGAGGAATATCCTACATGAAATAAGAAAACGGAAGGCTAATTGGATTGGTCATGTTTTACGCAGAAACTGCCTTCTAAAAGAAGTTATTGAAGGAAAGATAGAGGGGCGGATAGAAGTGACAAGAAGACGAGGAAGAAGACGTAATAAGATGCTGGATGACCTTGGGGACAGAAGAGGATACTGTCATTTGAAGGAGAAAGCTCTAGATCGCATTAAGTGGAGGAATTGTTTTGGAAGAGACTGTGGACCTGTCGTCTTGACAGATTACTGATGATGATGTTTCGGCTCAGATAGGTCATTATGTGATTCTTGAGGAATACACAAATGATGACAGAATATATAATCTATAATGCTAGTATAAAATTCTGTTAGTTAAAACTGGGTCGGACCCGATTTGATAATATATATTACATTATTATTTGGGATCGGGCACAAGTTTAACTAACAAAATGTACCAGCATTGTAGTTCGTAAGTATTCCGTCATCATTTTGTATTCATCAAGAATCACCTGATGATGACCTAACTGGGACGAAGCATGTTATGAGTTGATTAATAAAACATGTGTTTGTTGACGGTAATTTCCCCATTTGCCTTTAGCTGTAGGGACCACATTTTGCGGAGTAAACGTCGTACTATCTTTCCGTGTTCTCTGTCAGGCGAAAGAATAGTTATGTATAATACGTATAAAAATATAAAGTGAATAATAAGAAACAAAAAGACATGAGTAGAATGCCTGCTGCCCAGATAAACTTTTATGTCAAGAAAAATGATGTACAAAATTAGATAGAATTCTCAGTTGACCGTTGGTGAGAAGAATATGCTTGGTTCTCAAAACCAAAGTATTGGGGAGAAATTTTCCTCATTGCCACTCTATCCACCGCAATTATCATATGAACTGTCCTGAGACTGAACTGGGAGCTCTGAGGTTAGAAACCTGTATAGGCTTCCGTTAGAGTTCCTTTTTATGTGGACTAAACGTCGTGGCAACATAACTGTAAAAACAGAACAGGAGGACAAATATATGATCGTATTGATAGAATGCTACAATATAATCTACTGCATTGCTTAACTATTTTTACTGTTTACTATTACATATGTTAATTTAAATATGACACTCACAACACAAATCCAAGTACATACGTACTACATTATCCAGTCAAATCAGTGACACATGTTCTGAAAGTCAATATACTTCCAAAAGATTCATCAGCGTGTTTACAAAAACCCGCCACTAGACTCGACCGTGGACCATTTCCATCCAATCCACATCACCATAGTTCATTTATTTAAGGTAATGTAAAAGTAACGTTGTCCTTGTGCTTAACTAACCAAGCATTATGCCATGAAGACGTATGGGGGAGTGGAAGTATAGAGCCACGTATTCTTGACCTGGGAACTAGTTGGAAGTAAGTGGTCAGCTTCATGCCCCGGCCGCTGTGTACCCGGAGAAACAGCCCCTGTTACCCATTGGCCAAGTCGCTGAGTGGGTCACGTTCTAGACGAAGTGGAAAGGAGAAAATTTTTGCCCTTACCGAGACTTGAACTCCGACACCTCGGCCTTCTAATCCGTAGCCAATCGCTATGCCGACTGAGCTATCCCGGCTCTTCCACTTATACAGGATATATATTAAAAGTATAGTCCAATTTTCTGTCAATTATACAAAGTGATTTCAGGGATAAATTTGGAATTCAAAAAGGGGGATTTACGTCAGAGGAAGTAACTAGAAGGTGGACAAAATTTTATATGAATTTCATTGTATACTTCGTCAAATTGGCTCTATTATAACGGTGATTAAACCAAGGTGAGTGAGATGGCTGAGAAACGTAAACTCATATTGGGGAAATGGGAAATACATACAAAGCTTTAGTTAGGATATCTGAAAGGAAAATGTTTGTATACGTGGAAGAATAACATAGAAATGAATATTAAGAAACAGAATGTTAGGCCTTGGGCTAAATTCATCTGGCCAGAGGACAGGGTCCTGTATCGAGACCTCCTGAATATGGCAATAGTACTTCTGGTTCAATTAATGGACTTGGAATTTGTTGACCTCAAGAGTGTCTATAAGACTTCAAAGTACTCTGATCTATGAAGTTAGTTATCTGCTAATTACGTACTGAGGCTACACTTCAGAATTCTTAAGTAAGTATAAACGCTTTCAATCATGAACTCCCTGCATGTGTTCAGCCCTACGCAAAACGAAATATTCTATCGAAAAAGCAAAGCAAAGTATATAATTCTTAAAATACCATGAACACATGGTGTTTTATTTGAGCTTGGTGTGTTATTTGGTGTGATGTGTGTTATTTGTGTGTTGTGGCTTATTGTAGTACCACTGCCACCGGGAGAAAACCCATTTGCCTTTAAAATAAATAAATAATAATATCTAATGTTAACAGTGATTTTTTTTATTCTTACCCATGTTTCGACTCTATTTCTGGGTCATCTGCAGGCAGTATACACATTATACAAACCCAGTTCCTCACCACATAACAACAAGCTAATTTCATTATACAAACTATAGTTCAAAATATCAGGAATCAACGGTACAGTACATATCAGGAAAACCGTAACACCATATACAAGAATATCCCCTGTAGGAATCATATACAAACACACGATACTACTACGTCTAGCATAAGGGATAACAAAGTGTACCTCTATATGTAATAATACAAATGCCGTCTTGAATGCAACAATTTATTTGGTTGTAGTTCTATGTCTTTTCTTCCTGTACGCTACATGTTTCGGCCGTAACTGACCATCATCAGGTGTAATTTTCACTACGTAGCTGTCACACTGTACACAATCCAAAATCTAAAACACCAGCCCGTCAGTTTTGTTTAAAATCTCGCCAACATACGCTCGTCAATTTTTTAGATTTTAGAATTCTAATTTAAAATTTAAAATTATATAACTTTTAAAATTCAAAATTTAAAGTTTTAAATCACAGGGATACCTGCTCCTGTCTACATGTGCTGCAGCGGCTGTTTCTTGTTTTCAGCACCGTTCATGTATTGTTCTGTGCAGGCTCCCTGTGTGTGTGTGTCGCTGCTCATCTTTATTATTTTTGCTATTTAAAACTTTAAATTTTAATTTTAAAATTTTAAATATTAATTTTAAAATTTTAAATTTTAATTTTAAAATTTTAAATTTTAAATTGAATTCTAAAATCAAATTGACGAGCGTGTGTTGGCGAGATTTTAAACAAAAATGACAAGCTGGTGTTTTAGATTTTAGATTGTGTGCAGTGTTACAGCTACGTAGTGAAAAATACACCTGATGATGGCCGGTTGCGGCCGAAACATGTNGTACCTCATTTCACACCGTTAACACCCAAATACAAAATACAATACAAACAATACCCAAATAACAAACATCATCGGGTATGCTATAGCACAACAACGATAGGGAGCCGGTCCTATTCATTATTTTAATTCTGTAATATAACAATTTTAACCAAACTAAACAGGAAATAAAATAAGAAACCACCAATCTATACGAATAAAACACACACAAAGTGTACACATATACACACATATATCTAACCCACATTCTCACACAGTATATTACATTTAAATTAATTTTATTGCCTACACATTCTCAGATTTACTCGTATACTTACATGTTTCATTCTCTGACCTTATGACGGATACCTAACTGGATAACGCTTATGAACAAGGGACCCACCATGTTCTATTAAATTGCGTGGCATGACAATTCAGATGATTAATTTTTAAATTTGTATACCACATGAAAATGACCCAGAAATAGAATCGAAACATGGTAAGAATAAAAATGCCTTTAGTTCTATATAGCTGTGTTGATGGTATTGTAAGACATATAAAAAAAACATAGCAGGATGCTACAATTAAAGGTAATAGCCAAGTACCCTAAAATTATTGTTTTTAAGTCCAAATTTCTTGACTGAAATATTCTGTTCTTTTTCGGTGCTTCACAGACATGTGATGGAATAATACATTAAAAATCGTCCACAACATTTCTCTGTCACACCTTTCCAAACTCACCACTAACAATTATCTTTCCTTTCGACGTTACGTAACACGGCTGAGATGACGTCATTAATTAAGGAACGAACAGTCTAAAACGATGGGCCATTCCGAACTTTGCATCCACTAAAGAAATACGAGTTTATTTTCAGGCCGTCTTGGACCCCTGATCGGAGACCAAGCACGAATGCAAAACCGTATTTCAGTTACATCTGTTCTTGTGAGTATGTGTAAGGGGCCACAAGGCAAGGAAAACCATTGCGCATGATCACAAGACGGTCGAGATTAAGTGCCAGTCATGTACCTCCAAATCTGAACCCCGAGCATATGAATGGTTACATCTGTTTCGAAAATTATGGATTATAATTCTTATATACTGTTATGTAATAAAGCATCAAATAAGTAACTGTATTAAGAAGACAGTTCTTCTATCGGCCACAAACACATAACAAAATGTAGTTATATAAAAGTAGTATGAGGAACTTATCGGCTAAACTTTCACTTGTTTTAAAATGTAAATGGCTCAAAAAGTCAAGAGTTTTATACAAACTGTTTAATAAGTTAAGATTTTTTCTAAGAAATGGTATATGGTATGCCTGTTAACTTCAACAAATTTGTGGAGAAATGGTAGATGGTATGTCTACAAACTTCAATAAATTTCTGAGCAAATATTACACAGCATCTGTTATCTTCAACAAATTTGTGGAGAAATAAAATGTATATCTGCTAACTTCATCAGATTTGTGGGAATGTGGTAGATGGTGTGTCTACAAACTTCAACAAATTTATGGGGAAATGGTAGACAGTACATCTGTTAACTTCAAAGAATTTGTGAAGAAATGGTTAATGGTATGTCTGCTAATTTCAACATATTTATGGAGAAATGATAGATGGTATATCTGCTAACTTTAACAAATTTGTGGAGAAATGCATGGGATTTCTTTTAACCCCAGCATATTAATACACAAAGAAGCAATAGTTGAGAGGAATAAGGTACAAGTTATGATTCTCTAAGATCTGTAACAACGGTTGACTCAGTATACAGTGTTAGGCAAGGATATGCAATAGAGATGAAATATATGGAAGCAGAATTATTATATTTAGGACATTAAAATGTGTCAGTTTTAGAGTGAAATAGACATAGGCAATTCTTATAACTTGTAGAAATAGTGCGAACGACCCCTAGCGATTATCAAACACATCAAAACACGCAGGTTCTTTAAATGTAAACAATAGATATAGGCCTATCTAATAATAAAATAATACATATTTAATACAATAAAACAGAAATGGATACAATTATTAAAGGAAAACAATATTATTTTAAGTAAAATATCCTTTGAAATGGACTAATGACAGTGTATCCAGTGGAGAAAAGTGAATGGAATGTGGAAAATACAAACCGTTTGCAGAAAAATATCGCACACTTAGAACGTCATTCGATTTTTTTAAATTTTATTTCAATTTATGAACCACAAAATGGTATCCAGAACACACATCTCTAGCACAGAAGGAAGACGAATTTATATAAATTAATGAAATTAAAACTAACCTCTTCCCATGTCTCCGTGCCAGTGGTAACTGCTGGAAACTTGCTGCATATCGTTATATCAGAAAAATTATTAATCCGAGATCTACAAACTTCAACATTTAATTACTGTATTACCACTGGAAGGTTTAGGCCGACACTCAGAATAAGGAACAAGTATTATGGGTAGGAGAGGGGGTATTTTACAGGGCGTGGGAAGGAAAAAAGTCATGTAATGGCATTAGAAGTCGTTTCTTCAAATATAACATACACACGGAGATTGACATGAGCGAAAGCGACGGGGAACTGGTTAGAAGATAACGAACCGACCAATCAGCAAGCAAGAGGTAGGAGGAAAAGTGACAAATTCTTTCCACAGATAATTTATACTTGTCAATGATCAAATCATCCCCACTCCCGATTATCGTAATTAGCAAATGAGTAATTGATTATGGTTATGGAAGATAGTAAAATGCATATAAATAATTAATCATACTTAAAATAGAGCCCAGTTTAATACAATTTCTCTTATTTCATTTATGATGCAGAATGCATTTGATTATTTTGCCTTTATTTGGAGGTTAAAAAAACATGAACTAAGACGCCATTTTGTCTGAGATAATGACATAAGATAATTTCTGTCACTGTATGATACGTAAAGATTACGCCCTTCTTATAGAGCACCAATCAAATCCTGAGGCACAAGGTAACCTCAGAAAAAATAAATAAATATATGTTCATGTCTTTTCACCATAATGGTGGGAGAAGATACTCGTAGCCAATAAACAGCATTTCAAAAATGTGGCAAAGTCCAAATGTTTGGAAAAAATGTCAACAATCCACAATATAATATAAAAATTAAGATGCGTAATATGTCCTCGTAAATATAGTAAACTTATAAATATTCAGGAATAATAGCAATACATCAAATTTTCTTATTGAAAAAATTAAATCTCTTGAAAATTCGGTTATGCTTGATACCATTCAGTTAAGAATATTTTACCTTCCATCTACGGGTATTATAATAATTTCGTAGCGAAGTGCTAATAAATCCAATCATCCGAACTAGAACCCGTTATTTTCGTCACGCGTACCACCCTACATGTAAAAATATCTCAGAAAGGACTTTAATAGGTAATTGTTAATAAATACCTTTGAATATTCCATTTATTTGTGGTTTATATAATGAAATATCTTCATGGCGTGGTGCTTAATTAAACACAGTGAAGACCTTATTTCTCTCTTTGTTTACCTGTCGGCAGCTGAGGCCATATAGGTTAGATTCGATTGATTACTTAATAATAAATTAAACAGAATACAGGAGAAACCCGCCATGGCCTTATTTGAAAGACTGTTCCGACATATGCCTGGAGGGACTGAGAAAAACCAAGAAACCCCTCACTCGAATTCACCAACATAAACTTTTAAATACGTCACATAAATACTACAACATGGCAAACGTCTTAGCTATGTCTGAAAAGTGCCATCCAGTGCCTAAAACATATACACATAGGAACTGCAACTTCTTATGCAAAAACCACTTAAAACTCGAACCAAACACAGAACAAAACAAGCTATAATTTCCAGAAGGCGCACACGTATAACATACTGGCAATTCATATTCTGTCATCCTTTTATTTTGTCTGTTCATTGTTGCGCCTCATGTCATTTCTTCCAAAAATCTAAAATACTTTGCTGATGTAACCTTCTCAGATATATATTAAGCAAGCAAAGGGTTTCAGAATGTTATTATTATTGTTCTTATTACTTTATATTTTTTTCACCACATAATTGTAGGTGTGATTGCACTAATGGCGTTATTATTATTGTCTAAATGATGTAAGTTGCCTTGTTTTATTTTATTTTGTGTTATTTATTTATTTCTTATTTGTGCGCATGTGCTTGTTTTGTTTCCTTATTTTGTTCGTGGTTATTTTATCATTGACCTCTGGGCCGTTGATCAGTACTTAAATAAACAAATAAAGAACTGAACTGAATTATTATAGATTCAATTAACAAGATAAGCCTGGAGTAATGAAATGTCATGAAATTAGTAACATGATAAATCTTCCTAAATTTCACACGTGAACCAACAGATCAATCACTCAGTCACGGAGCTGAGCCCTTCTGGAGGAGCCGCTAATTCTGCAGCTACTGAAGAACTTCCCAGCAGTTTATGGAACCAGAAGGTTCATTACCGTGTTCACAAGAGCCCTTCACTGGTCTCTCTCCTGAGCCAGATCAATCCAATCCATTCCATCCCATCCTATCCTTCTAAGATCCGTTTTAATATTGTCCACCCAGCTACGTCCTGGTTTTCACAGTGGTCTCCTTCCTGCCAGCTTTCCCACCAATATCCTATATGCATTCCTCCTCTCCCTCATTCGTGCTATATGCCCTGTCCAGGACCAACAGATATTCTAACTTTCTACCTGACGGGGATATATCAGTATGAATTATAAACATTTGAAAAGAAAGTGCTTAGAAAAAAGCTCCAAGTGAACATTTTAGAATACTGCATTACATAACGAGAAACTCCTTGGCTTCAGGTAACCTGACACTGTTCCGATAACGAAATCGAAGACGTTGCAATGCACTAGGAATATGTCCATATCTGGAACCACTAATATACGTATAAGCTGAAGAGGTAAAAACAAAACATGATAGATTTTTATGTAGGTCGGAACTAGAGTTATAAAGCGGATGGATATAAGGAAGGTACAGAGAGCAAAGATGAAATTTCTAGATAATGTAAAAGGCTTTACGAAGTTACATAGAATTTGTAACACAAAATAAATTCCAAATATTCTCCCAAAATAAAGATTACTGAGAAGTTAATGGGACACGTACAATAAACAGCGAAATACAGACCAAGACGATGAAAGATATGTTGTGTTTATTTACAGCCAGGATTTCAAAGTCCTACTAGGGTCCGGAGGGGAAACCTGATGGTTTCTAATTTATTATAAGATTAAAAACGTCAGGTTTCCCTGCCGCAACCTGTAGTAAATAATTCCTATAATTTCTGACGCTCTGAGGATTGCAGTTTCGTCTACATACTCTACACGACAGTATCTTACTCGCATTCCTCTACTGTAGCAGGAAAAATTACTTCGACTACTTCTTCCATACAAAAATCTTCAATAGAATCCTTCGCAACACAACAACGAGACAGTCGAGGTCAATATTACCTTAGCTATATGTTTCGGCTTTTAAAGCCATCATCAGGCAAACACATAGTTATTGCACTCACAAACTATTGAACTGCATTGCAATAGGATGGTACAATAGTGCTGGATATTTGACAAATATATTACACTATAATAATACAAAGTATAAAAATACAATAAAATTATAAAATTATTATAAAAACAAATTATACAATTAAAAATATGGTTAAAAACTATACATATAATATTTCATATTATGAAGTATGTTGTTTCAATCGTATTGTTATATTCCAGTGGACATATAGCAGTACTATTCTTGCCTTGTACACGTATGGAATGGTTAACTGCTTGGAGGCCCATGGTATTGTTGCAGTATTATTTAGTATTTATTATCTGACCTGTGCCTGATTTTACATGTGTATGTCCGTTCTGGTGGGAAGACAGATTGCAAGTATCCAGCTCTATTGTACCATCCTATTGCAATGCAGTTCAATAGTTTGTGAGTGCAATAACTATGTGTTTGCCTGATGATGGCTTTAAAAGCCGAAACATATAGCTAAGGTAATATTGACCTCGACTGTCTCGTTGTTGTGTTGCGAAGGATTCTATTGAAGATTTCTGTATAATAAACACAACAGGATGAACCAAATGAAAATTACATCTTCCATTTTTCCTCCTTAAGTCACGTCTTCCCGCAGAATTGCAAAAGTGTGTTGCCATGGTAAACGCGCAACGGCCATCTTTTCTACATGTTCTTTCCACTACATTTGGTACTGTCAAATTTCTTCTGCTATACTTTCTGCCTCTCACTTCTCATTCTGTCCCTTAATGAAATTCTAGCACCGATCTCAAGAGACCTCATTTAAGATACAGGTAGGAGCATATACCGCGTATTTGTTGATATTACTCCACTCTTGCACTCGATATGCAGGAAGTCATTGCTAACATGTGAGGGTAAAGTAAAATTAAAGCAATCCTTGTACTTAATTAATTAAGCACTATGTCGTGAGGACGTACAAGGAACTGGAGATATAGTTCCACCATTCTAACCTCAGCACTAGATGGGGGTGAGTGACCATCACCGATGATTTCCTCCAAGAGAAAAGGCAATCCATAGAGAGTTGAAGGAAAAATGTATTTAAAATTGAATCTGAACGGAAAATACTGCATACTCCATTAAGCGGTGAGGGAACGCCGCTCAGTCCTTGTCTGTACCTCTGACACAGAATTTGCAAGACGACAAAACTGACCAGTTACACATTCATAACAGATTCTTGACATGTACAAGTGACTCAACCAAAACATATAAGATGGAGGGTTATTCTTAGGCGTTTTGCAAATAATATCCCTGTGAGGATGGAAGAAAGCGACATATCCACAGTCAACCGTCTAGACTTCACATAAAAGTAAAAGTAAGTAAAGGTATCCCTGTAACAGGCCGTGGGGGCCCATAGGATTGTGAGATGTTGACGTTCCAACATTTTCTAGACAATCGGCTCATAGATGGCGGCGAGGTTGTGAGCATTACGCGCCGGCCGCCCTTTATTTCCCAGGAAATTAATTTAATTCCTTCCTGGTACTCATTTCTGTTAGAGGCTGAGTCGACCCCAGGGCCATAGTGCAGCTGGAAGGATTAGGTCAATTAAAAAATCCAGTTACCTCATCGGAATTTCATCCTGCGACCTTCCGGCTTGTAATATAGTGCCTCAACCAAGTACGCTAAGCCTATTACAGGGATACCTAGACTTCACATCCCAAACAAAATTCGGGAGCACTTTAAATTTAGTAACATAATTTTGAAAAGCACATAAAATGGCAATGTTTGTAAGTGTAGCAGCTGATACACTTAACACATAATGTATTCTGAGTGCATATACAATTCTGTACAATGTGTTCACCACGCATATCATTAGACTTGTAAAGTAAAGGTAAAGGTAGAGTTGTCCCCGTGCTTAACTAATTAAGCACTACGTCATGAAGACGCATGGGAGAATGGATGTACAGATCCACGATTTTCTTCACCTCAGCACTAGTTCTAGGTGAGTGGTTAGCTTCACGTCCCGGCCGCTTCATCTCCGGTAACCACTGGATAGGAGGCTGGCTGAACCCCAGAGTTGGTCTGGACGACTTGGAGAAGAGAAATTTTTTTACTCTACCGAGACTCGAACCCCGACTTCTCGGTCGTCCAGCCCGTAGCCAATCGCTATACCGACTGAGCTATCCCTCACTCACTCACTCATGGAGCTGAGCCCTTCTTGAGAAGCTGCCAATTGTGCAGCTACGCAAGAACTTCTCAGCATTTTACGGACACCGAAGGTTCATTACCGTATTCACAAGAGCCCTCCACTGGTCCCTATCCTGAGCCAGATCAATCCAATCCATACCATCCCATCCTATCTCTCTAAGATCCATTTTAACATTGTCCACTCATCTACGTCTTGGACTTACCATTGGACTCTTTCCATCTGGCTTTCCCACCAATAACCTATATGCATTCCTCTTCTTCCCCCTTCGTACTACATGCTCTGCCCATCTAATCCTCCTCGACTTGATCATTCTAATTATGCTTTGAGAAGAGTAAAAGTTATGAAGCTCCTCATTATGCAGTTTTCTCCAACCTCCTCTCACTTCATCTCTCTTCGGTCCAACTATTCTCCTCAACAGCCTGTTCTCAAACACCCTCAGTCTATGTTCCTCCCTTAATGTCAGAGACAAAGTTTCACACCCATATAGAACGAGAGGCAAAATTATAGTTCTGTATATTCTAATTTTTATGTTTCTAGGCAGCAGACGAGAAGACAGAAGGTTCTTACCGAATGGTAATAAGCATTACCCCAGTTCAGCCTCCTCTCAATTTCCTCCTGAATCGGGTTTTGATTTGTTATCGTCGTTCCCAAATATCTAAACTGTGCCACATTTTCAAAACATCTGTTACCTGTCTTTATGTCATGATTTTGCCCTTCATTTTGGTGACGGGATAGCAACATATACTTAGTTCTCTCAAAAGGCCGCGCTATAGCTCAAGCGGTTAGTCGCTGGCTTCCCACCGCGGCGGCCCGGGTTCCATCCCGGGTCTGGTCAAGTGGGATTTGTGGTGGACAAATTGACGCTGGGGCAGGTTTTCTCCGAGTACTTCGGTTTCCCCTGCCAATCTTCATTCCACCAATTGCTCCACAGTCACCTTCGCCTTACATGTGGGGCTAGTACAATAGGTCAGAAGTGGCCGCAGTTCAAGGCACTTGGTCCCACCCCACTAGCAAAAAAGAATAGTTCTCTCAACTATCTCTGCTCCCCGCATAAAAACTGGGAAGGGCCTATTTCATAATGTAACTGTCCAGTTTATGGGAAGGTCAATTGATGTTTGTGTATGGTTAGGGTTTTGTGAAATTCCTCACTTTCGCCTCACAATTTGGGATTTTCCCCCTTGAGACATGCAGCAAGTGGCTTGGGTCAAGCTTGAAGCCAGCTGCCCTTTCGTAAATCAGTTAATTTAATGCGTAAAACAAGGCCGAGTTCTTTAGAAATTCTAAACTTGACAGGGGAAGTCATAAATTTAGCAGCGTCGTTTCCTGCTAACCCAAAATCTCAGTTTGACAGCCACGCAGCAGGTGGGAAAGTTCACCCCTAAACTGTACACTAGTGGATATTCGCTTTCCTAATTGGAGGAGAATGATAAGCAATCTCCTAGTCTGCCCGGTACAGCCAATCATCGTCTGAAGTGGGAGGTCCTTTGCCCGAATTTTGGGGTAACCAGGGAAAGTATTTACCATTCAGAGGGTGCTTGGCAAAGAGACTTTGAAAGTTACGTTCACCGGGGGTACACGTGTTCGGATCCCCGTAAACACGCCCTGTGGTAACTATTAAGTGTGCGTCTCCAGAACAGTAAGTAAGCCTACATCCACGAATCTGTGAAGTGTACCCCTACGGTGCTGTTCTATTTAATTAGTGCAAATTTAATAAAGACTCCATACAGTTAATTGGTGTTGTGGTGATTTCCCTACGCCTAAAGCCCCACTAATCACCCAAGTCGTGGCCAATCAACACGCCCTGAGAGGAATCGAATTGCTCTACCGGAGCTAGCAGAACCGAAAAAAAAACGGTTACAATAAAGTAATACACAAAATTTTCTACACCGTTCGTTTCACTTTTATTCATCTTACTTCTGCTCTGTTCATACAATCGCATTACGGTTTTCCACATTAAGTAAGATATGGAACAATTTTGAAGGTTTATCGCCGTTAATATTACTGTCTTCTGGAATATGATATTGTAACCGACATTTCGGAGAGGCGTGTTCCTACAGGGCAGAAAGATGCATTCATTCCAGCCACTGGTAACTCTGTACCAGACTGTCGAACATCGTATCCGGGAAGACAGAAATATTCACATTCACCGTCCTGAGAATCCCATATCAGAAAAACCAGTCAGTCACTGAAGCTATTTCACTCTATTTAAAATCTTCACAACCTATTTCTTTACTTTATTCCGTCACCAGAATAGTTAGCATGGAGACGCCACATACAAGACACTAACACTTCTCCCAAATACACGGAACACAAACAAAGGAAGAACGCAATCGCATACCTACAAGCCAACAAAACACCAACTACAAAAACGTCAATACAAGACCAGGGATAACCCAAAGAAATAAATCAGTAGAAGAGACACATCTATACACAGCTACTATATCCAGATTAAAAGGCAACAAAACTTTTATATACTCTTAATTTTGATGATTTAAAGTTTTAGCAATTAATATTTAATATTAGAGGTGAATATACTCATGCAGCTGAGCCCTTCTTGAGAAGCTGCCAATTGTGCAGCTACTCAAGAACTTCCCAGCATTTTATGGAACCCGAAGGTTCACTGCCGTGTTCAGAAGAACCCTCCACTGGTCCCTATCCTGAGCCAGATCAATCCAATCCAATCCATATCATCCCATCCTATCTCTCTGAGACCCATTTTTTTAAGCACAATAGACCAGTGTAGGTCGCGGTGAAAGGGCCCAGAAGGCCTATCCCTAATACAAGACCCATTTTTTATATTGATTGTCCTCTCACCTACGCCTTGGTCTTCCGAGCGGTCTACTTCCTTCTGGCTTTCCCACCAGTATCCTACATCCATTCATCCTCTCCCCATTCGTGCTAAATACTCTTCCCATCTCATATTCCTTGATTTCATCATTCTAATTATACTTGGAGAAGAGTACAAGTTATGAACTCCTCATTATGCAATTTTCTCCAACCTCCTGTCACTTCATCTCTCTTCGGCCCAAATATTCTCCTCAACACCCTGCTCTCAAATTTTCTCAGTCTATGTTAGAGGTGAACATGCATTTACATAAAAGCGGCATTACATATCACTAAAACACAGTATTCCAATATGTAAACACTGGCCAGTATAGGAATACTATCAGACGAATACAGGTGAATGTGAGAAAGTCGAATACCTGATGTTGGCTTAATGAGCCGAAACTCGTTGCAAGAAACGGCGAATGTATTGTGTGTCCACACTTCTTTTCTGTGATGACGGAATGAAATAAAGAAATTTGATAAACGCAATATGACGCTACAATACAATATTTCTTCACAATCTAGATTCATTTTCCTCGCAATTACTCTTAATCGTTTAATGCGCTTATTCCACTGCGACTTGCACAGGAAACTTAGCATGCACATACATATGTATTCCCATGCGTGCTTCATATCAGAGACCAGGGTTATTATTCGACGATGTCAGCTTCTAGACCATATACGGTACGCATAACGTCGATGGTAAGACGGCTGACGAACTGGAAGCGCTTGGACGGAACTAGGCATGCCAACATCGAGGTTCTATTGCGGTATTTGCCTAGATACACGGAGGAAAAACTGATAGCACAGTTGGTGTCTAAACCGAGATTCGAACCACGCACATTGCGAATAGGAGCGAAGACCATTACCGCTATTGCAGCCTGCTCGATGACCATAGACAAAACATTACAGCAATTTGAAAACTACTTACCAACAAAAATTGAAACTTTTTACTGCGATGAGAGCTGGTCCTGTTTCTAGACCCTAAAGTTCGAGTTAAAGATGATACAAATATATTATCTTTGGATATGAGTGTTCGTGTAAATTCCATGCAATAAAATTGACATAATGTTAATCTATTATAAGAAACATATACAAAATGACAGACCGTAACAACACAATGATAGCGATAGTATTGTCACGTATAAAGGGTAGCGTGACTAATAATTGTTGACTCTAGATCTGAAGACAGGATTTATTTGACGTCACTATCACAAATACACTCGATTATAACAGTTCACGCACTCAATTCCATCTGGATAGCGAACCCCTCTCTGTGTAACTCTGCTTCGTTCTCGAAAGCACGTTGATTCACTGCCGAGTCACTTTTCTTCCTTCTTCCGTGTTCTGTCGTATTCTGTTTTCCTGTGTTCTCTCGTATTATATCTGTTTGGCGTACCGAATAGGGGACACCGACTCAAACAGTTCATTTCCCCTTTGTCACGAAGACGACCCCTCTGTTGCTGTGAAAACAGACGTTTACCTAGCCGTTGTCATGCAAACGACATCTCCTTTGTGCAGGAAACGTCTGTGTACGTTGCTTAGGAAACAGTCCTTACCTATGCAATGGATTCACATGTCACAGTATTTTCAGCTAAGAGTGAGGACGTACCAGGAAGTTAGAAAAGGTTGCAGCGGCCCTAATAAGAAATATAATAATTTGTATACGTCATGATCACCACCTAGCAGTCACGGAGTTGGAACTTTTGTTGTTCAATTCCGGCCCCAACGTCTAGCAGGCTCTTCAAGTGTCTTCCCCTGTTCCTTGATCCACGATGTAATTTTTACTTCCTCAGACATGTAGTATATAACATGAGAAATTACTGTGGTGGGGAAGAAAATCTTGTATCTAGGGATTATGACGTATTTACACTTCTAAGTCCTCCCCCCCCCAGAGACGAAATATTGTTGTGTCTTTCATGGAATTCCACTTTCCTGTTTGTATGAATGTGCACCTCGCTAGTGCCTTGAATGGCGGGACGAATATATTCGATATTCGGTATTTAAGAATTCGTGCATCACAGGTCGGTATCCGGTGAACATAAACATTCTATCTAAAAAATAAGGGCCCCTGAGATTACCCCCCCCCCTTCCAGCAAATAGCAACTTTTTTAAAAACGGCTCAAAATATTTTGATTAAATTTCAATAAATTGGAGAGACCATCTCCTTAAATGAAAATCCACAGTTGTACTTTATCCTAAGGAAAGGAACGGTACGCCCTCTAGCGGCCCTGAAGTTAAGTGCCAGTTTACTAGAAAACGGCCCGAACGGTTGGACCGAGTTCATTCGCATTCTGTTTTTAACAGTTTATGCAATATAGGTGTGTGCCCGGCGAATATGAACATTCTAGTTCCAAAAATAGGGGCCCATCACAGAGCGCCCAAACACAGAACTGTGATTTTCTCTGAAACGGTCCCAACGAACGTGTTTAAACGAGGGAGAGTCAGAAAATAGGTCACAAATGAAAGTAAAACTGTTGTAATGGACATAATATGTTTTATACTTGTATCACTAGTTAGCAACACAGTCCAGTTTCATTACAGTCTAGGTAGCAGACGCACATACACATGTTCAGAGGACGGTTTCAGTAGTCAAAATGGCGACCGTGCTTGAGTGTGTACTACTAAAGAGCAAGTTCTTTTTTTGCGCTTTTTTGTGGGCAAAACGACCCAATGCAAAGGATATTCATAGAGATATATTTCCTGTTCATGGTGGAAAGCATTTGTCGCGTAAAGCGGTTCACATCTGGGTGGCAAGCGTTTCGTTGATGAAGAAGAGGTTGAAACGGAGGTGCAGAAGTGGCTGAGACAATAGTCAGAAGACTTCTATGCTGCGGGTTTCGACGCACTGGTAAAGCGATGGGGCAAGTATTTCAGTGTTGGTGGAAGATATTCTTTCCAGGTTCGAATATCGCATGTTTTACATTTTATATCCATTTGTGACGTATTTACTAACTATCCCTCGCATTTTGATAATTTATGGAGAGTAGCTTCCTAAATAAAACTGCGTGAGTGGCATGTTCATGAGATTATCGGTAGGATCTCTAGTCGCCAAAATGCGTTTACGTTTGCACCAACTCCTTAATAGTCATGGAATTACATTTTTTCGCGTTCTGTCAACATGTTGGGTGCAATGGGTTTCATGTTTCGAAACTCTGTCCATTATGTCTTTGTTTTATGGCCCATCCAAATGCGTTCTGTCGGTCGTCTCATAGATTAACTTCAACAGTTGTGATTCTAAGTCATTTAATTTATATCCTTCGCAGTTAATATCAAGGGGACAAAATTAAGGTTGGTCAGATTGGGGAGCCATTCGCTTCCAGGGGAGTGAAGAGAATCGAATGTAATTTTTTAGAAAGAAAGAGAAGGAAGGACGAGAATCTTAAAGTATCCTGCAGAAACGGTGTGTGAAGATGTGGACTGGATACATCTGGCTCAGGATAAGCTGCAGTATGGGTTCTTGTAAAAACGATACTGATCTTCCAGGCTCCAAAAGAGGTGAGGAGTTTCAGGACTAGTTGAGGGACTATTGAATGTCAAGAAGGATTCTGCTCCATGTAAAACGTAAAGGTAAAATTTACCCTGTACCTAATTAATTAAGCACAACGCCATGAAGAAGTATTCGGGAGTCGAGCACTTGATGGAATTCAGTGGTTAGCTTCATTCTTCAGGCCGCTCTAGCCCCGTGAAAAAGCCAACGGTACCCATTATACAAGAGGCTGGGTGGGCCCCAGCGCCGATCTGGACGCTGTGGAGTAGAGAAAAATCTCTTGCACCTGCCGGAAATCGAACCCCGGCCATCCAGGCCGCTGCTGTACCGACTGAGCCGTTTCTGCTCCATGTAGTTAGAACATATCAGAGGAACGGGACATGTCTTTTCCTCATCCATGAGTATTTATAGCCATGAAAATTTCGGAAAAGTTCATGAGGATAAACCTCCGCCTGTGGTGCGACAGGCCAGTCATACACAGACGCTGTTGAATCCAGTTTTCCTGCTCGACGAACGAGACTGCCTGAGGCTGGTTTGGGTTGCTGTGACGCAGTTAGGAGACTGTAGCTGAGAATCACCTGTTTGGAATACAATTGAAGGACATGCGGTACTGTTGTTACCCAGACACTATGACGAAATTCTACTGGAGGATACATTTCTTGCTTCTTTCCTTGTACGATAAGTTGAATTCTGAGCAGCTGCAGTCTTTTCCTTTACCCTTCGAGGAAACGCAACAGTAAACGTATATTTGCACAGGTTTGAACTGCGATTACCATAAAGTTGAAGGCCTACAGTGCAATGAACGCCAAACTGTCTCACAGTACGTTTAAATTGCACCGATAAGAGCTTCAAATCTGGGCTTTTCATTAGGGTAATCAAATCAAGGTGGATAAGATGTGCAGGGCATATAGCATGAAATGAAAAGATAAAAATTGCATACAAAATGTCAGTCATAAAACCTGAAGGGATGAAGTCACATGGGAAACATTAGGTGTACATGAAAGTATAATATTAAAATGGGAAGTCATAGGTTGAGATAGGACTGTGTCCATATTCGGCCTAATCGTTAACTGAAATATTCTAAGGCCTTAATGTTTGCAATAAATTGTAGACACGTTTCATTACTATAATTATATATAGCAATATATATTAATTCTTCTTCGTGGTTTATTTTAAGTTCCCAGTATCTAGACTATACAGAGTGTTTAAAAAAGTTTACAGGCTTTAAGGTGGTAGAATACTCACTTAAATGAGGAAAAAACGCGCTAGTTCACAAACGTCCAAAAATCAATGGCTGCTGAGGTATAGGCGAGTTTTCGAGAAGTTCGAGTATTGAGAAGATCCCGAATCATTGTGCGAGGAATTGCAGCTGTTAAGGTATCCGTCTGGAGAATTATCCATGAACAATCCCTTTACCCACACCACGTCCGACGATCGCAAGCCCTCACTCCTCCTGACCATCGTGCAAGGGCGGTGTTTCGCCAGTGGCTTCTCGTAAACACACAGTCTGAAGTTAACATCCTGTTTACTGAAGACACGGGATTCACAAGGAACGGTATTGTTAACCTTCATAATACCCGTGTATGGGCGGATGGCAGTCCCCTCACCATCGTGACATCAAGACATCAACATCGCTTTTCCATTAATGTCTGGCTGGAAATCTTTAAGTGACCATCCATTAAGAAAATTTGTCTTGTTTATTAGACTAACAGGTGCAGTGTACCGTCGTTTTTTTAGTGAACGATTTACGAGTACCCTTGAAACATTTGCATCTTGATAATGACAACACGTGTAGTTTATGCATGATATGGCACCGCCTTGTTTTCTCTGCATTGTCAGACAACACCTGAACCAGACTTTCGGTGTACAGTAGATAGACACTGTGGCCCAGTCAACTGGCCTGCACGATCTCCTGTCCTCAGTCTTCTGCATTTTTGGCTGTGGAAACACGTAAATAGTTTGGTGTATTCAGCACTGCTCTATGACATAGAGGGATTACAGCAACGAGTAGAGAATGCTTGTCAGGAGATTCAAGTGAAGCCGGGGATTTTCGAGAAAAAGCGTAACTGTGTGTGACGAAGAACTGAGAGTTGTGATGAAATGTAGGGGAACCACATAACCGTCTCCAGTAGAGAACATAAGAACATCGCCCATGTCTCTGAAGGCAACATTTTCTGGATATATATTGGCTGAAATTCTTTTGCTTAATTAAGTGAGTATTATACCCCGTTAAAGTCTGTAACCCTTCTTTCAACACTCTGCATATTTCGAATGTCAGTACAACATGTAAACTGGAGAAGATTTGGAAGGAAGCGGGTTGTGGATAATCGAGGTACTATCCTAACATATGCCTGCTGGGACTTAGGAACCTCGGGATAGGTGGTGTCCCAGCCAAGATTCGAACAGAGTACGTCCCGAATACGAGCGTAGAGCGGAGTTCCGTCAGCAGTAACCTTGATTAACCTTACTTATGTGTTTTCAAGATATATTACAAACAAATTTACATGAGAGAGAAAAATATTGTTAGAATGCAGGAAAGTTTCTGCGTGCACTTGCATTTTGTGTGATTGATTCCTTATTTTAGGGAAATATTATATTGTAGGTTCATACTGTGTGTAAGATAATGCTTATTATTACTAAGTCGTCACAATTCTGGTATAAACACACCATGTGTTTGCATGTGCTATATGTTTCGATCTATTGCAGCCATCATCAGGTACAGTCGTTCTTCTTTCTACCTGCTATACCTCCCTATACTGGCCTGTATTTACACATTTTGAGTGCGTTGTACAGGCATGTTGTTTATGTACTGCCCTTGTTATATAACGTATTAAATATTAACATTTAATTTTTTTTTTAAATATTAAAATATTCTAATTGGAATTAAAACTGAGTTTGTTTTATGTCGTGTCCCTTTTGTTTCGTGTTGGCAGGGTTTTAGGTGCTGTTCCCCAATGTACAGTCTTGTTTTTCGTGGGATTCTTCCAATCACCTTATATTGGTGTTGAGGTTATGTGTTGGCCTGCGGGTGTTGTTTTCGCGTCCTGTTTTCCCGTGGCCTACACTTACGTGGACACTGTGTTGCCTTTTAACACGCAACTCAACTTTAATTCCAATTAGAATGTTTTAATATTTTTAAAAGTTTAGATTTCAATATTTAATACATTTCATAACATAAGGGCATTACATAAAAAACATACATGTACAATACATTCCAATGTGTAAATACTGACCAGTGTAGGGAAGTATAGTATACAAGAAAACGGTGATTGTAAAAGGTCTGTGTACCTGAAGATGGCCGTAATACGCCGAAACTTTAGAGAACTAGTGTCAGACTAATCGTGGCAGTATCATCATTCTAGATATTCTGGTATAAAGGAGTCTTCGGCTTTCTCGGTCAGGTCGTCCGTCCTGTTCCAATTCAGAATAATTCCTGAAAGATTGATTCTATTAGACACTTAGTAGGATTCCCTGGACGAGAGATCAGCCCAGTACAGGCCTCTACCTATACAGAACTATACAAACACGAAAGAAAAGCAAACATCCAAGCCTCGAGCAGGGAGAAAGAAGTCATAGAAAGTAAACCTATTATTGAATGTATTTACATATCATAGTCTTAGTTCATAACGGTTCTATCTGCACATTCTGTGAAATAGAAAAGAAAGGCTGCAGTGTTTTAAACATGAATGATTGATCTAAAAGTTTGTGAGCATTGTATATTAATTTATGTATTGTGTTCGTGGTCACTATCCATCGTCCTCTTTTTGTTTAAAATACACAAAGTTTCGGAGACTGGATTCTGTCTCCGTCTTCAGGTGGAACCTGCTCAGTTGGACCCAATCGATGGAGCTAGTCCCTGTCTCCGGAAACAGAATCAGGATCCAAAAGTTTCTGTTTTCATTTAAAATAGGACGATGGATAACGTCCAGAAAAACAAGTGTACGAATAATAGAACATAAAAATATATAGAAGATTTTTCTAATTAATATTGTGGTTTTACTCGGTTTAATCATGAATACATAACCCTTATATCATAACGAAATAAAAGCATAGCGTGAAAAGTAATGAGAATTATAAATAAAATCATTAAGAATTAAGGTCACGATATCGAGAAGGAATTCATTTGGCATGTGGTGTTCGGATTGAACAAATACCACGACATGAAACCAGAGGGCAAATATCAGAATTAACCTCCGAAGAAGGAACGATTATTTGCCACGAACAAAACCTGATCTCAGGTGCATAAACAACCCTAGATGTAGCTACGTACATCGATTTCGGTTAGCACTTCCTAGCATCCCCGCAGAGTAGGTGCATACAACCCTTTCACCTGAGGACAGAAGTAAACCCAGTCTCCGAAACGTTGTGTTCTTTACAATACCAGACGTTTGACGAAGTAAAAAGAAACAATTTATCCTTAGTGTTATATAATACTGCTGTCCTTCATAACTGACCTGGAGACAACATCGTTTGATGGATAAGAGAGAGAACTGCGTAATTTATAAGTGTTTAATATCAGTAGGTCGCAAATTAGGGCCCATATCAGCATTCATGACATAATTTACGTTAATTTATAATTTGATATCATCTCGAAAAAAGTACGCATCCTTTAAAAACAAAAAGAAACTGTGTATACAATAGAACGTGAACCTGAAATGTTAGCCCTTAAATAGGTAAATCATTAAACTCTATATGTGGCATGGCGCTGAAGATTATCCTTACCAGAGCTCGGCTAGGAAAGGCGAGTTGTCGGCTTCACGTTCCAGCCAGGATCCCAGAAAATATTTTTGGTGTCTACCGGAGAGAAATAGGCTTGGTCCCATAGCTTAGCGACAAGAATCCGATCTGGCCACACACACTATACGCATTCACTATCACGAGTCATAATAATGTTAGCTAAAATTATGTCTATGTTTAATTAAATAAGCACCACGCCATGACGACGTACTGGGGGCTGGAGGTATAGTTCCACCATTCTTGACCTCGGCACTGGATGTAGGTGAGTGGTCAGCTTCACTACCTGGCCGCTTTACGCTCGGAGTAGCCCCATTGAAGACGAGATTGGGCGGGTGCCAGAGCCGGTCTGGATGATGTGGAGTACAAAAATTCTCTTGTCCCTTTCCAGGAATCGAACCCCGTCCGTCCAGTCCGTAGCAAATCACAATACCGACTGAGCTATCCTAGCTATATCACGGATCATAGTAAAGGAGAAAATGTATTGTAACGTGTTTGCAATCCAGAAGAGTCACTGCTATGGAAACGCTAGAATAGACCGCTACAGAGGAGACAACAATTGCTACATTGTAGTTCTAACAGGAGTCTCCATGGTTATAACAAAGGGTTCGTTCCCTAACAGCGGCCAAGGTTATAAAAGCCCAGTTTCGACGAGAAGTCTTCAGTCTTCATCGAGCCGGCTAAGGGATCAGTCTTGGGATAACCGCCAGAAGAGATAGTCCAGCATCGCCGAGTTGTTGTAAGCAGTGATTGTGACACTGCAGACGGGAATGATTGTAAAGTGTGTGTAAAGTGTGAGCGAACGGAATAAATCCGCTATACCAGACCCACACGTTAATTTATTTGTGGTGTGACACACAAACAACGCTACAGTATTATTAACTGAAATACTAGTTAATTCTATTATTTGTTACCTTGTCCGTTAAGTTTATTAAAATTTCTACATCCAAAAAATTTGTTCTATTCATGTCTTCAGCCAAACAGGGTAAGAAAGCCTCCGGTGAAGCTGCTCAGTGCAACCGAAGGGCCCGACAGACTAGTTTCCTGTCTTATCCTGTTTACCCAAAGAAGGAAATATGTTTCGGAGGATCTCTACAGAGGGATCCAACCGAGCGGGTTTTCCTTCATCCCTTGTTTACCCGAAGACGAAAATTGAGCCAATTTCCTAAATGGAGAAAGGTGAAGGTAAAAATTTCCCTGCGCTTAATTAACGAAGGGCCACATCATGAAGACGGATGAGAGGTTGAAGGTACAGCTCCACCATTCTTGACCTCGACACTAGAAGGAGGTGAGTGGGCGGCTTCATGGCCCTTTGGATAGGAGGCTGGGTGAGTCCCAGAGCCGTTCTGGAAACTATGGAGACGAAAAAATTTTGCTCCTGCCGGAAATCGTACCTCGGTCGTCCAGCTCGTTGTTATACCGACTAAGCCATCCCGGCTCTTCCAAAAAGTCGTGAAGTCGGGCGATGAATGAAGCCTTAAACAATAAAAGTAAACTTATCCTTGTAGCAGGATTTGGAGGCCCACATGATTGTGAGACGTCGAGGCTCCCACATTTTCTAAGCAATCGGCTCACGTTGGCGGTGAGGTTGCCAGCCTTGCATGCCAAGCTATCCCTGTAACAGGATGTACTCGTAGAGGTCCATAGGGTTCTGAGACGTCGAGGTTCCCATATTTTCTACACAATCGGCTCATGGATGGCGGTGAACTTGTCAGCCTTACGCGACGGCCACCCTTTACCCCCAGGAAGATTCCTGATACTCATTTCTCTTAAGAGAATTATTCGACCCCTGGACCATAGTACGGCTGGAAGGATTAGGTCAGTTGAAAAATCCAATGACATCGGGAATCGAAGCAGTGACAATTTGAAAAAATTTCTCACATCAATATCAAAATACCTTTCTCTGCTTTCGTATTAGGCCCTCTGGTCTCTTCCCGCTCACAAGTAACTATGAAATTATGAATCTCATAGACAGTCGGTAGGACTCCTTGGACAGGGGATCAACCCGTCTCAAGGCCGCTTCCTACACAGAAGAAACGCAGACATCAATGCCTCAAGTGGAATTCGAAACCGTGATCTCAGTGTTTGGACAGGAGAAACATTTCGTGGCTTATACCGTGCTTCCACTGTGATCGGCCACAAAAGTAAAGCTACAGTACTGAAATACAGAGACAGAATACTGATCGATTCTTAGGTTATTTAACCACACTGTATCAGTTTAAGGGTTTAAGAAGTGAAGAATCAGCTACGTAATTATCGTCAGTGGCGAGTAGATAGGAACCGATCGTGGCATGTTTCAAAGATACCAGCCCAGTATTGGCCTGGAGCCTGAGAAAACCCATGAAAATGCTCAAGTCAATATAACTATGTCGAGATTCGAGTGGCGTGTCTCCCGAACTCAAGTCGAGGACCTCACAGTTTTGTGCGAGTCTACGTAACAGCGAGACAGAAGGGAACAAGGATACAGATGCAGACATGCAGAATTCACTAAGTTGTTCTTGGCTCTAGGGATAAAGTTTATTTTCCGTCTAAGATAAATAAGATAAGTTGTGTGTTCATAAAGATTACAATTAGCCTTACGTAATCTTTATTCATTAGCATATCTGACTCCCCGATGCCTAAAACCGCTATTCTCTTATTCCGTAAGTAATACCTACGAAAAGAATATATAACAACATGGAGTTCATATTAACAAATCTACAGTAATTGTTCATTAAATGAAAAACCAAATGCTGGTTATTGTATTGCATTTCAGCATCCTGTTGAGCATTTGATGTGTATGTATAGAATAAAGTATTGTAAATGCAACACATAGTATCGTGTTGGTTGTAACAGCACTCAGTTCATGTTTTCACATGGGATACGGGTTGGACGACCGGGTTTGATTCTTGACAGGTACAAGAGATTTTTATATGCTCCTCACCGTCAAGACCCGTTCTGGGGCCCACCCACCCTCCCATCAAATGGGTACCGGGGGTTATTTCCCGGAGGTAAAGAGACCGGGGAGTGAAGCTGACCACTCACCTCCAACTAATGCCGATGTCAAGAATTGTGGAGCTGTACCTTCACTTTCTCATGTCTTCATGGCGTGGTACTTAATTAATTAAGCACATGGGGACTTTTATCTTTTTATTCTTGTCGAAAGAGTTGTAAAATTATATGTTGTGTGTTCTGCTTCTTTCTGTTTGTGTTCTGTTTTGTTGTAGCAGCGATGTGCATATTTTCTGGATGATTCTGGTTTCATGCGCCTTAGTGGCTGTTGTGTGTGGACACCCAACGCATAATTTTAAAATTATTTGAACAAGAATCGAGCTTGGTTCTTTTAGAAGAATCAACTTTTTTACATATATGTCTTGCATGCATGCAACGTTGAATACAGTGTAGCTGTTTACACGAATCATCATATGCACCTGATGACGCCCCATTGTGGCCGAAATATGTCGTCACTATATATGAAAACATGGATTAAGTGCTACATTTACGAGACTGTATTACACACACATATATATACAGGTGCCCAAGGAGGTAAGGTCAATATTCTGGGAGGTCATAATATCGGTCATTCTACGTAATAAGTGTATACAGATGTGTCCTATTCCGGACGGTTGCCGAGATAGAGCTATTTCACTGTACACTGTATAGACGAGCAGCACGCCATGTCCTCATACGAGCTGCAAAGTGCATTGTTGTTGACGGCTGAATTTTCAAAAATGTGTTATACTATGTAAACTGTACCAACTTTGTCACTTGAACAAAAATACAGGTATTAGAAACAGTACGTAATGTCTCTTTCTTATCAACAATTTTGGAACTGTACAGTAAAACAGCTCTACCTCGGAAACCGTTCGGGATAGGAAACACGTACAAATGTATTTTGGTTTAGACTAACCAACACTATGACCTCCCAGAATACCGACGTTTCCCCCCTGGAACACTCTGTACGTATATAAAGTGCTGCTTATTGTGCCTTCGGGGTGAAGTTGTCTGATGTGACAGAAGCAGCGGTATTCATAGATACAGCATTCTGATCGTGAAGAAAATGTTTTGATATATGCATCAATTAAAAAATGGGGCTTAAAACTCCTCCAATTTGCTACGTCCCTCCGTAGGTACCCCTACTTTAACGTAGTGGTGGGACTTGGGTGGACATGATCCTGAGAGCTATGCGGGCGGTAGCGTAGCTACTGGTAGCGTCTCCCATGCCGGACATGTCAAAGGTGATGATCGAGACGAAAAGGGATACACGGCCCTGTAGGTTGAGGGTTGGGCTTAGGTTTGACAACACCGACCCGTAAAACGCCTCAATTGTTGATAAGCTTTTAGTAATTGCAGCTGGACAGAAACACCTAAATGGAGATGAAAGTCACAGGAACGGAACTAATGGGGTGCAATCGTGAAAATGGTCAAGATTCTTCATGGGTTGTAGCGCACGCAGAGGTAGAAGTAATATTTTGTGAAATACAATTAGGCCTTATGCACTCTACATTAAATATTGTTATGGTGATAAAATCAGAGGGCGGTCAGATAGAAGGGAAATATAGCGCGAAAAAATGGGATATATGTAAGCAATTTTAGTTGAAATCCTGAAGTGAAGACATCACCTCGAATACCAAAGAATAGATGTGGTGGGTTATTTTACGGCGCTCTCAGTAAAAAGAAGTAAAATTCTCTCTGTGCTTAATTAATTAAGCGCCGCATCATGAAGGAGTGTGTGTGAGCGCAGGTGTAGGTACACAGTACCAGACGTAGGTGAGTGATGAGCTTCACGCACCGACCGCTCTTACCCATATCAATTGGGTAGAAACAGAAGAGAAGCCGCTACCTTATCTTTATACCTATTAAGCTATCGCTATCAATATCTAAGTTATCTAGTGTCAATTGGCAAGACTGATCACTTAGGAAAGATTTTAATGGAGGCGATCGTGGCTTATTCGGGGTTCTATCCAAGCATTTCCAAGGAGGGACTGAGGAAGACCATAAAACTGTCATAATAACCGATGTCCTGGCCATCTCTCGACTATGAGCTTAGAACATTATCGCTACGCCAGTCCGCTTGGGCTATAGATCTAAAGAAATGGGGTATGGACTGAATTCAACTGACTCAGGATAGGGTTTAGTGGCCGCTGCTTGCGAAAATTGTAATTAAACTTCGGGTTCCATAAAACATAGGGAATATTATGATCACCTAAGTATCGGCTTCGCAATGATCACTCCTTGGATCGAATTATTTGATATTCATAAGCTTCTTCCTGTACAGTTGCCCTGTGGGTATTGATATAATTTCAAATTATAAATACTCAAACACAAATGTTTATATATACCGGCGACTTTATCGAAAATTGTAAGGAATTTTAATAAATTTTACTAATTTAAATAAAATTCAGTCTGAAATATGACTCTATGCCAGAGTCAAAGCGTAACTTTTTCAAAATATTTATCCAAATTCCGAGGCAGGTGAAGGTGGTGACGCTAAGTGTCATCATTTTAACAGTCCTCGTCTGGCTAACATAATAGCTTGGAATGTTACCGGTTCCCTTCTATCCCTAAAACCTACAATATGGTGTCTCGTTGCGCCTGCGCTCACAAACAGCTAACGTAAGCCTCAAAGAAGTGGCTAACGACGCCTATGATGGGCTGGCCGGTGGTGGCAGACCACAAATTACCTGATCGCTTCACCTGCCAACATAAGGAGTGTCACAGAACCACGAAAGTAATAATTTCTATTTTTCCCTTTGAAAGTGTAAGCTGCCGGTCACGGCAGCCGAGCGGTCTAAGGCATGTACTGCCTTCGCTAGCTCGGAAGCCTGGATCGTGGGTTCGAATCCCACACAAGGCATGGATGTTTGGTATGTGTATGTGTTTATTCTGTGTTTGTGTTGTCCTGTGTTTAGGTAGAGGCCTTGCGACGAGCTGATCACTCATCCAAGGAGTCCTACCGTCTGTAAAATGATCAAAACGAAAAAAAAAACCGTAAGTAAGGAACGGATTACGTAAGTGTTAGCCGGGTTGACATGAACTTTCTGTCATACACATGCTCCAAAAATATCAGTATAGTGCCTATGAGATCCTTGACGCGTGAACTAGCTATCAGATACTTGGGTTAATGTTGTCGCTTTTACAAGCATTATGTATGATTTATGGCGTAAATGTTACCTATCGTCGAACAGAATGCAAACTCTAGTAGCTTGCAAAGCCAGCAATGTTTATCATTTTCAACCCACATCACTCCTTTTACAACCATAGATTACAATAATAGGAAAATCCTGCTTATATGTAGAAATGAGAAAATACCAGTACTCTTAATACGTCACAGTTCTTGTTTTCGTGTATCCGGGACTCGGCCAACAAATTCGACGTGGGTTTCCTCACACCGTGAAGACAGTATATGACACTGCTTTCTGAACTAAACCTACAACTACATTCATGTTACGGATAAAAGATATGGAAGCGACTTCATGCCTCTTATTTATTTATTCGCGATTTAATTGAGGACACTGCCAAGGCTCCAGTAGCGACGACTGGCATTAGCGAACAGTGAATAGGAAAGGATGCGAAAGGAAGTGATCGTACCCTAATTTGAGGCATTATCCCAGTATTTGCCTATAGAGACAGAGGAAAACTGTCATGATAGCATGTCTCCGGGCCAAGATTTGAACCGTGGACCTCTTGAAAACAGATAGCTTACCCACCCGACCGCGAGGTAGCCATCTTCACATATTCTAACGGAACAAGGAAATTTTAACAAAACGTGGACGGTGCCCCCAGGAAGAGATTACGTGATGACCAAAAGATGGAATCGCGATGCAAGCAAAACTGCAAACCGAACAAATGGAGTATTCTCGTGAACGGTAAGCTTGCGCCAGTGCCGAAGCTCCACGTTATTATGAGCATTATGAGGTAGAGTGGATGTGAAGGTTAAGTTCCACAAATTAACTTCGGAACTAGACTAACAATAACCTTCAAGATAAGGGCGGCCTTACTCGCAATGAAAAAATGCCCTTGTCCATCACTAGGTGGGTCCCGGAACCTGCTTGCGCGCGTTGACAAGGCGAAAACCTTACATTTGTCGGCCAATGAACTCAAAACCCGTGGTCATTTGTCTTAAATGTATGAAACATAAGTTGTTCTTTTTAAAATTATATTTCCTGACTCCTTTAACTGAGGTTATACATGAACAGAAGGGTGATTATGGACAAATTACGAAGAATGTGGAAGATGGCAGTCGTGGCCTATTATTAGGCATTAATCTTGAGCTTTCCTGGGCTGCATAAGGAAAACCATGAGAGACCTGACGCAATAGGTCACTGCCAAGACTGAAATCCAGGTCCACTCAGACACTGCTTGAAGTACTAACTCTGTTACACCACATTGAATTTTGTGCTTTGATTGGGTTGTGGATTATTTAATGATGTCAGCAGCTCAGACTATGGTGTCCAATGACAGGATACTTTGTGATTATGAACTAGAGAAGATTTGGAACAAGTTGAAGGTTTCTAGTTTGGATGATAGTACAAAAATATGGTTAATAAATCCTTAAAAAATGTCACAGTTCACATATTTGGGAATGATCATTACAAAGAAGAACTATATTCATACTGATATTAAAAGCTGATGAAATTTGGGGAATGCTTGCTACTATTCAGCTCGTAAACCCTTGTCTACCAAATCTGATATACAGAAACACAAAAACTTAACACAATAAACTTTTAAGTTTACATGTTCTTCTGCATGGGTGTGAAATTTGGTCCCGCAACCTAAGGAAAGAACACAAATTGACAGTGCTTGAAAACTGGGTGCAAAGGAGAATATCTGCATCCAAGAGAGAGGAAGTAATAGGAAGATGAAGAAAATTACATAACAAGCTTCACAATTTCTGCTGTTTATCATAAGATGAACAAATAGAGGTTGAAATGAACAAGATAATACACACACACACTAGAGAAATTATGCAGATAATAAAATTTAACCCGAAAACCTGAAGAAATTACTTGGGATACCTATACTTTGAAAGGGGGAAGCCCATATCTTCTATACAGGCTTCCCAAAAATTTCAACCATTTACTCTGCAAGAAAGAGATCAGCTCTTCCCTTATGTTGCTTCCTGTCAGTTACCACTTAATGACCAAACAGTACACTTCAAACATCAGCAACGGCAATATGATAGTTGCTTCCTGTACACAGAAATGTGGAGATAGTAAGGATCTCCAAAACACTGGCAAAACAGTCCACCACTATACGGTGCTATCACCCAAACACAGGATATCAGTGCATAAAACAGTAATTACCAATATGGTAATTATATCTACTAATATAATTGTTAAAAAATAATAAAGGTATCCCTGTTAGAGGCCATGGAGGCCCATAGGGTTCAGACATCCAGGCTACCACATTTTCTAGACAACTGGCTCACAGATGGCAGTGAGGTTGTCAGCCGATGTGCCAGTTGCCTTTCACCCGAGGAAGATCCCTGGTACTCATTTCTGTTATATTGAGTCAAACCCAGGCCAAAAGTGCAGCTGGAAGGATTAGGTCAATTGAAGAATCCAAAGACTTCTTTGGGAATCGAACCTGTGACCTTCCGGGAGGTAGCATAGCGCCTCAACCAACTATTCTACTGTGTGTCCTAGTACAATTAATAAGCATCCTATATCCATTACAGTTCAGCTATTTCTTGAATTTTAAATTAATTATCCAACCTGTATGTTCAGTACAACCTAACACATGTTTAGTATCTCAATGGCTCTCTGAACAACAGAAAACACAAACCCTTGCTCTAGCTCCTCCATGTTCATTGTCTTCAGACCACCAATCTCCATCATGCCATACCATGGACATTTTATGTCCATATTAGAGTAGTAACTAGGGCAATGCATGGCATGCGTGTAGAGCAGTTTCTAGGCAATGGCTCAGTAAACACAGCTCCACAGTAACAGATACACATGCAACAATAGATGTACTGTTGGAAATGGTGTTTTCTACTCAGTCCATGCAAAGGGGTTATAAAGAGGACAAGTGAAGCAAGAAGAAGCCTCTCGTCAGAGAGGGCGTCCTACAATAACAAGACCATAACTGTCAAACAGTAATAAATATCTGGTCTTAAGCCCCAGATTGGGCTCAACACCAAGACTGACTGACTGACTGACTGACCGACCGTCAGTCGCAATGTGTCTTTGACTTTGATAAGAAAAGGCAGTTGGAAGGGAGCCACCATTCAGAAAGGTCTTGAGCACGGAAGCAGAGGAATTGGAGCCGTTCAATGGAGACGTCTAGTAAGAGAAGAACACTTGCGTGTGCTATCATGATTTATAAAGTAAAGTAAAATCAGCAATGGCATTATAATTAGGCGTAATTACCGAGTTGTGTCAAAGTGGTCAATTAATCCACTGTCCAGTCAAAAAATACCCTCCCTAGTCACTTCATACATGTGACAATACAATAAAACACTTAACACACATCAACATTATATTATGCACCATGCTTGGCACAAAATTTATTTCTTTCACTGTCTGCTTAAACCATAAGGTACTTTCTCTTAAGTAATCACAATGCTTATGGACTTTATCAAAAGTAAATGTAGGCCCACTGAAAGTTTTATATTTCTTAAGTTTCTATGGAATGAAATTTCATAGATCAAAATTCAGCATCTAAAACCAAGAATTCTTCCCACAGGATCACTGATATATTCAAGTATCTTGAACCAATATTCTGCATACTTTAAGAAGACTTCTTACATGTCAAGCATTGAAGAACCTCATATATAAGGTTAAACTCTACAACTTCACCACCATACAAATACTCATATATGCAAATTATGTCATATACATTCACAAACATCACAGGAGGAAGAGAGAATGTGGGAGGAAATTGTGGATCGGAAGCTTTAGGAGCACAGGAATAGGTGTAGAGGATTGATTGCTAGATGTCCCACACATAACTGAAAAGTCAAACAAAGAAGACATGTATACATCAATTCCTTTCTAAGCAGACAAACGTTTTTAAAACACAATGAAGGGAAACATGATAATTTCAGACCATGTAACATACAACAAAGGTAGCTTATTTTACAATACTGTATTTTCAAGCTAAGGAAACTAAGGAATAAAACTCGGGACATTCTTTTGGGAAGATATGCAGGATGAAACGGTTTGTAGGAAACTTACTGGGCTGTGACGACAATCACTGGAGGTCAGTCATACACATGCTTTATTAGTGAACAGCATTTGATTTACAAACATAAACTAAATTAAATCTTCATAATTAAGGATTCACAACAATGTCTTCAAAAAACTGCATGTTCATTTCCCCATATTTGTTTCACATAATACATAAAACATTATGCATCTTTATTACACATACAATGTACTTGTTGCTAACATCAGGTCTATCAATCTGTAATTATTTAAACTTAGGCACTTACAATCACTAAGACACCCCACTCCTTAAAGATCTGAAGTGCTTATTAAATATTCGCCTTGCAAGGTAAATCAATTATCATTCAATCCTCAGATATCCTTTGTGCCTGTAAAAAGCGAAGATATCCAGATGTGCATTTTTTGTATGTCTTCTTTCCATGTGGCAAGCACGAAGTCTTCTCAGATCCTGTTTTACATTTCAGACATTTAGCTATAATTATTCACAAAATTTATATATATATAAATGTATATAAAACACAAATGCAGCATAGCAATTTCAAAGCAAACTAAATTACTATTGATCAATATTAATTTAAATAGAAATTTCAAGTAAGCCTCACCTTGTCATCCACTTATTCATTTTACTTCATTTTTTGAATGGCAGCAAAGTCTGGTTTCAACCATTTAGCATTGCATCCACTGAGCATATTTATAAGAGAATGAGATGAGAGGATGCTTATATATGCTGAACTGGAAGAGGAGTGGGGAGAAATGATCATGGTCTATTTCATGGTACTTTCCCAGCATTCCAGCTCACCAAGAGTAGAGTTTCTTGTCTTATGGGTATAGGCAATCAGTGAAAACAGACAGTATTCTTCAAACTCAAATCAAAGTGAACACATACAAATGGTGAATGATTTAAAGCTACAGCTGTTCACAAACACCTTTCGTTTAACTTGCCGTCGCTTAGATTTCTGAATCTTGTCTATTGTTCAATATTTTAAAACCTCAACACTCAAATGTTTCAGAGGCTGAATGTTTCCATCCTCGATTGTGATCTACCTACAAAGTTTAATCCATTTGAAAGAGCTAATCCTAATAACTGAACCTCACCTGAGGACAGAAGCAGATTAAACTGCTGAAATGTGTTCTCATTTACAATATCAGATGATAGTCAACATCCAGAGATAGGAAGGTATAATACAAAGCTCTTAGGACCCTGCAGAATTGGTTTCCATCGTCTCATCTTCATGGGTATGATTACAGTTTTCCTCGCCCCTTGAAATTAATAAAAATGCAATTTCAAAATACCTCACTCTCAACTTACCATTTCGTGCATATCACTTATTCATGTGTGTGTCTGATGGGAATTAATGTTAAGTTTTATTTCAGCAGAAAATCCACATATGCTCCTGATATCAAATCTTCCGTCTCCACACCCAAATCAGTCATAAGTGACTCTGCTATTACTTGTCCTTCACTCACTGTCTGGTCCTTGGACAGAATGACCTGTAAACATGGAACTGTTTTTGTTACACCTACAATCATTTTCACAAGAACTGCTGACTAATTCTGAGAATCTGCAAGCTGAAGAGCCTGCTGCTTCTTGAAAGTGGTATATCAAAGCAAGACCTTTCCAAAGATTTGCTGGGAAGTGGGGATTAGGCATTACAGTTCATACGTTCTGAATAAATTTTCTAGTCACAAAATGAAAATCCTGAAGTACTAAACAACAGCAGTGATATGACATAGCATTATAAAAGTTTAATAAAAAGAATTACCAAATAAGAAACAACACTAAATGGATGGGTTTGCAAATGAAATACACATGCCAAAATCAAAATGTACAATTGACACTACACTCATAACTATATTATCACTACTGAACAATAAATGCTCTCTGTGTGTCCAGTGCTATCAGCACTACACAGCCTTAACTGTTAATAGCTTTAATTGCTAGTTTCCTCTTCTTCTATATAAAACTTACTGTAATATTAAGTACTAACTTCAAGTTCCATAAAATTTCCCAAATCTTCAACATGATCGATATGCACTCTTGTCTGCCCGACCATGAACAGCTGTCGGTCCTTCTTGACATATCCCTTGACACCTAATGCATGAGTAAGTATTGATGTTATCTTAGAACCATCTGGAAAAGTGTATTTCTCATATTCACTTAACTTGGGACCATCACCCTCAGGCCGGTCATAAAATATAAGCTCAGCAGTTCTATCCTGAAAAGCATACAAATAAAAAAATCAGTTCTCACTACTTGAATTGGATTTACAGTTACTGATACTGTCAGTAACTCAGACTTCACAGCATCAAACAATTAGAATACAATGAACAACGGAGATGCAAGAAAGCAGTCATGGCCTAATTTCAAATATCCATCTACAAGACTACATAGTGTCACAATCCAGAACACCACACACTATCTGTCTAGCCTGCACCCAGCATATTATCAGCCACATTTACATACTATGATTTTACCTGGTCAAAAATACAGTTCTGAAACACCTAGCCAAACGGGTCTACTTGCTTCTCTGGCCTAGCAGACACTAGGTAATAAATGCTAGGGCATGTAAACTACACGCTCAAGATTATTTCATGATATAGGAGTATTTTCTGGTTCTAGTGGTCTGGCAATGCATTATTAGCTGAGTGGAGCATTTGCCACTGACTCTACAAAGCTAACACTACAAACATCATAGTGTACTCATTAGCAGGAAGCAACCTCTTCAAATCTCAACTGAGAAGGCACCTCTTGAAGTTTTTCTCACTTCCTCATACATGCAGCCCCTTAAACTCAAATATGTTAATCTGACTTAAACTAACATAATCAAACAAAACAAATCAGTAAGAAATGGTCTGAGCTCAAAAACTTCCCTGAAATGTGATGACGGGGAACCCATACTCTATTTGCTCATAAAGAGATGGAGCATTGTAGCAGCTATGAAACTCAAAATGCTCGTACAGTATAACACGTTACACGAACAACAAATAAAACCTCAAACTGATATATTTTAATAAACAACCGTCACATGTTTCAGCTAGTGCATACTCGATTAAATTCTAGTATACAACGACACTCGTAAAAAACTGACCACTGTCCAATGCTCCCTTAAATGATCTAAACCTTAGTTTAGGTTTAGGACTGTTTTTAAAAATAAAATTGTAACGCAGGCGGAGGGGGGGGGGCTACAATTTCATAGTACAGTCTGAACATTTTAATTAAGCAAACACATATTCAGTTACCTTGCTGGTACGTAGAATTACAATAAAAAACGTTTGTTATGTCACATCCACATGCACCTCTCGCCGTACTAAATATGAGTTAGCCTAAAGTTGTTTTGTCCCTAGTGACGTTTTCTAGAAACACAACTCCCGCATTCAACAAAAAATTAGAAACCTGAATTGTATTTCTACAACTAACCTCAAATGTCCGAAGTTTCAACCGGCCCTGCGGTACCCTGAAGAAAACATCATCTTGTTTAATCCATGTTCCTTCTGACTTGCTTAATTTTTTGGCTCTACTCACAATGTCGTCTAAATTCCTAACCTTAGCCTTAATTTCAACATTCCGTAACATGTCACAATCTAACAAGGACAGCAACTTCTCAGACCGCTAATGACTACGATGCGATAGATTGGGATTACCGCGATGACCGCGATTCACTCCGTATTTGCCTATAATATACCGACGATACCGACTGTATACATTCCTTTCCCGCTATTATCCTTTCACAGAGTGAAAAACAAATAGAATACCTTAAACGTGATGAACTTTCGTCATTACAACTGAATCTGCCGATATTCAAACGTACAACCAACCCTGAAAATTTATCAACAAAAGTTTATACGGTTAAATTGAGTTATTGCTGCCGGAAAGACATCTCTCTTTAATATTTATCAAATGAAAAAAAAAAATCACTGAAACAGATATTCAACTTGGGTGGGATTCCGTGACAAAATGCGTGGCTGGGTTGTTCTTCAGGGCCATCTAGCTTCAAACTAATGCAGGCGCAGCAAGGAATAAAATATTCTACATTATTGTACCTAATTGCACATTTCTTCAACGGTCCCCAGTACCCTTCAGCCATGGGGGATTTTTATTTACTGAATGGTTGGATGTCTGTATACAACCCCACCCAGAAAATCAGTAAATATGTTAAGGCACCTTTCCACAAGATAAAATATCTTAATTTGGAGCCAGGGTCCAAATCTCTTATCATAAAGAACATACTGAACTTCACTGTAGAAAACCTGGCACATATAACAATAAGTCTCTGAATTTTAAATAACCACCAGCAAAAGGTTTCATTCAAAATTTCTCAGAAGCTTTATTTAACATATCTTTTCTCTGTCAACATTTATACTTTATTTATTTATTCCACTGTAAAATTCTGTCGATCCAATCTAGGCTACAAATACGCCTGACAGATAGAGAAACTGTCACAGAACAAGTAACTAAAATACACATGCTATGAAAAAAGCATAGGTCAGATCAAACAACAAACCAAACTGTTTATCTTCCTACTTTACCATTAAACATAACATCTTAAATTTAATATTGTAAAAAATCATCATACCAAAAGGTAGATGATAACATATTTATGCCAAAATAAAGCACCTATGATACATAAAACCTTAAAAATCCACATTAAAATTAGTAATTACTATTAAAAAATCCTTCAGTGAATAAAAAGAATTCAGTAGAATGTAGTTTATAGAGTATTTTTAAATTTATTCTTATTATCAATTTTTTATGCAAGGAGGTAAGTGATTAAATGCCTTTATACCTATATAATAAACGCCATTTTTATAGACAGACAACCTTGGTTGTGAAGGGTAAAAATTATTTGTACCTCTGGTGTTGATATTATATAGCTCTGAATTTGTTTTAAATAAGGAGATATTATCAATTATAAAAATTAGTAATGAAAATATATTCTGAGAATAAAACGGTAATATATCTAGTTTCTTAAACAACTCCCTATAGGAATCCCTATTTCTGGAATTTGTAATAATTCTTATGGCCTTTTTTGTAGTTTAAATATATTGACGCTATAAGGGCAATTAGATTATACCATATGACATAACTGCATGAAAATAAATATTCTATCCTCATCACTAAATAAATAGAGAAGATATATCTGAATACAGATTTCATACTTCATTCTTAAGTTCCATTTTCACTGTAGAAAATGCACCATATTTATTTCTGTTAACATATCCAAGGAATTGTGTACAAACTTTCTCCAAAATATTTTTAAAGACATTAAATTCATAACAATGCATAATATTTTTATCTACTCTTATCTCTAGAATGAACTACTGCATCAGACTTTTGATTTATATAAAATTATCCAATAATGCATAACATAAAAGTATGCTATTAATCGGATTTGAATACAGGAAAGCAATGTTTTATTTCTAAATCTTAAGGTAAATAAAATGGCTTTCACAGAATGTGTTAAAATGTGGAATATATTTTAGAAATTCAGTTAGAAGCTAACCTACCAAGAACTAAGATCCCTGCATGACACGTTTTCAAGGAGTGCTGTTGTGACAAATTTATCAGTGACATTATCATCACATTTGACCTTTGCTTTATCTAGCACATACTTAAGTTAGATAGTATGATGGGGTATGCATACTCTCTCAACATTGCAGTCACATATTCTCAAGAGAGTGGGAGCATTAATTCAAGGTAATCTGATTAAATACATAATATGGTGAATGGTTATTTTAATTGGGAAGGCCCTGTTGGAGCTGTATATCATTCTTTGTAGTAGTGTGAACAAATTCTGTTACATACCAAGTTATTTAATTAACAGGTTACTCATATATGTACAGAAATCTAATTTCCTTTAGAGCAACCTTACTGCAAGAGAGTTTAGTTTCCATATATGACAGACTACAGTTCCTACATAAGCTGCTACTCTGTTTTTCTTGTTTCCAGAGCAGTTTTATAGCTTTTGTTACTGACAGACATGATTTCTAAGAACAAAGACACTAGTATCACATATGCAGTAACCATATGTTATTTTCTGAAAACACTGAAGAAGAGATTCACCCTTACACAGAGATGCATTTCATGGTTGTAAAACTATGAACAGTATAGGCTTTTGGGTTGTAACACCATAGAGAAAGCCTGATGTTTCAGATGAATACCTCAGACTTCAGAGTTGACAAGTAAGCCAGACTAATTTGCTGCCCATTTTTGCTAGTTTCTTGCTTGGCTTACTCTGCAGCCTTCAAGACAGAGGCAATATATTCCTCCTACACATTGGGCTGTGTCCAATTTTTTAAAGCATGACAACCCACAATATAATATTCTTAAGTAATCCTTTTAGCAGTAATAGAAATAAAATGTAATAAAAATTTGCTAAAAATATATAATCTTGCAAAAGTATTCAGTAAGAAAAGTATGTAATACATTTTGTATGTCTATTTCAAATAGCATCTGAACACAACAATAAAGAATGCTCTCATATAAATATTTACTTAGGTACAAATGTTTCATACCTTACCATTTCCTGATGATAAAATATTATTTTTGCCAAACAAACTGGTTAAAGTGATAACATTTCTTACTTGTATTCAGAATGTGCCTGTTCAAATTCAGGCTGTGGCAAAGACTATGTTGACAGACATCTCATGATTTCTCTCAGTCTCTCCTGTCAATTGACAGGTCAGTGCCTTAAATTATGCCATGACCATGCACTTCTATATCACTTCCAATTCATTGTTGACTATCATCCAATAATTCAATGTTATATAGTTTGATTTACAGACAGAATTGTTAAATAGACTACAAATAAAATAAACATGAGGAAGATCCAATGAGGGCATGGGGTACTCTGAAAAATGAGTTTCAACATTAAGTAAAATGAAGTGAGATTCAGATACTGGGTGGGGATTAAAAATTGTGTTTTCTTAAAATATCTATGATAATACCAGAAATTCGTTTGGAAGTATGTGACTGAGATATTTAAAATAACATTGCAACTATATTAAAGTCATCCATGGAATTCTGTGAAAAGAAAATATTACAAGGGAAAAAGAAAAGATTAAAATATTGTTAGAACATCTTCCTATAATGCAAAGTGAAATTAATTTCAGAGTTATCTACAAATCATTAGTACTGAAGTGACAGAACAGAGTTGTTTTTACATTTCAGTGAATTCGTTTAAAATCTTGACAAGATGGATGGTGTACTTAGAGTGGAAGAGGTAAATGCACTGGGAAGTGAACAGTTTGTCTGGATATTCAACAACATTGTGGAAAGTTACCCTCAAGCTGCCATTGCCATTTGTAATCAACGCCCATTTATCAGTGCAGACCATCTTGCAGACGCTGTTAGCAATTACCTCAATCTACTGCCACCTCATGGTAACAACCTCAATTACAATTTAAAATTCTGTCTTTATCATCTAATAAAGTGACATATTAGCTACAAAGATTCTCTAAAATTAATTCATTGAAAAGTTGTATGTATGTATGTATGTATGTAAGGGGTGAGCCATGAAAAGCCAGACCCCGCACCGTGACCTTCAATGATCTAGTCTGCTTCCCCTTAGATTAGCCCTTTATTAATCCTACACTTAGTGTCCAGTAAGTAATCCTACCACCCATCTTAGGTGATCTCTGTTTAATCTCATCAGATCCTTCATTCTTCTGGCAGAGGGTCCTGCTATAAATCCCTTTGCCTGTTTGAGACCCATTATGGATTCCCAGCATTTTCTATAATTTCTATCAGTCCAGTCCCTGATCGCTTTCTTGGCAACTCCAATTGAGATGCCACAAGCTGGTTCAGGTCCTGTGAACGGCTGTTCAGATCCTGTTCTTGCCAGCTGATCTGCGGTTTCATTCCCTACAATACCCTCATGACCTGGCACCCATATTAGCTTTGAAAAGTTAGTAGTGTATTTATTCAACCAATCAAGGTATTATCTGCTTTCATGGAACTCAAATGTTCATCACTATGATCACAAAAGTCCAACACTGGACAGTACCTGGGGCAGTTTAAAGTAATTCACATCTTCAGATTTATTTGCCTAAGACCCATCTGGGAGTCACGACAGTTTGGTTAGTATGACTAGGCTAAAAGGTGGCCAATCAAAAAATTTAGGTTCAATTCCTAGCAAAGGCAAGAGATTTTCTTTTGTTCATTGTCCTTTAAGAAAACCACAAACATGAATGTACAGAGACAAAATAAAAATATCTTTAACCATACAAAGAACCACAATCTTTAAACAAAGTGAAAGAGAAACAAAACTTACCAGCACTGTAGTTTTTATCACATACATATAGATGGTTTCACAAGTGGTTTATTTTCTGTTGCTACTGCTTAATTCATTTATTTACCAGGCATGCAGTACTAAATGGGTGTTCTGTGAATGGTGAAAAGGAAAGGATATTGAATACAGCAGTCATGACTTACTCATACCTTAAGAACCAAATCACTATATTTGCATGGAGTTATTAAGCATAACCATAAAACCCTTCTATAACAACAACCAGTCTACTGGTCAAGTTTCAAACCTGGGACCTCCTGAATAGCAAAATGTGCTATCACTCTGACCACAATTTTACTTTTTTCACAATGAACTCTTACATAATTACCTTTATGCAGCAACATCCTTCTTGGGAACTAATGGTCACTAAGCCAGTTAACAAATTCCTTGGTATTTAAGGAACCTGCACATTCATTACCATATACACAGAAGCCCACATGCTCTACATAAGCATGGTACTTTCAGGTAAAGAAGAAGTGTTAAGACTTCATCCAGACTTGGCTGGGCGCTTAAATGACGAAGGCAGGCTAACCAAAGATTCCACCAGGGAACAGCAGAGTGCAGGATTACACAACCTGACACCAGAGGAAAAAGTCCAAATGAATCAGCTCAATGGCAGGTAAGCTGCTTGAATGTAAGTGTTCAAGGAACAAAACCATAGAAACTCACCTCCAACTAGTGCTGATGTCAAGAATACATGGATCTACAAAGCCATTCCCCCATATGTCTTCATGGCATACTCCTCAGTTATGCACAGGGACAAATTTACCTTTACTACATCCATGCTGAATTCCCTAACAGCCATGGTTGATCCAACAGTACAAGCACACTGAGCAGCCACAAGGGGCAGAACAATTTACAAACCTTTATTTTTATAAAAATTCAGTTCTACTGAAAGTTTATTCCTGTCATGACCATTAACTGACAGTAAACATAAGATGTTTTGAGGTGTGCAAATAGCCCTGACCAGGTAAATATCATCTATCCTATTTCTTTAATTTCAAAGCTTCACCTCTGAACCAGTATTTAGCTGGTTACAGAGCAAGGAAACTTTTTGTACAAAAATTAGGATATTGCTGGCACAGTTTTCATCACATCTGGAAATTTGGTGTTATTTTAACACAGTTTTGATAGTGTTGCTCTGTTTTTATGTGAGGGGGACAGTGGAATTTCTCATCACCTACAACAACATTTAGGCTTGAGTCGACTCTAATTATACAGTTATATTCTAATACTTACAAGGCAGGCCACAACTGATACTTTCTCTTTTTCATCATAAGAAGCATTGATAACTGCTCTCATACACTCACTATTCTTAAGAGCCAAACAGGTGAGCAACTAACTAAACTAACTCCATGGAGATGAGCCCTTCTTGAGAAGCCACTGGTTGGGCAGCTACCAAAGGTTCATTACTGTGTTCACAAGAAAACTCCAATTGTCCCTATCCTGAGTCAGATCAATTCAGTTCATATCACCCCATCCTCCTCTCTAAGATCCATTTTAATACTGTCCACCCACCTACATCTTGGTCTTCCTAATGGCTCTTTCCTTATGGTTTTCCCACCAATACCCTATATGCATTCCTCTTCTCCCACTTCATACTACATATCCTGCACGTCTCATCCCCTTTGTCTTGATCATTCTATTTTTTTTAATGCTAGTGGGGTGGGACTAAGTCCCTTGTACTGCGACCACTTCTGGCCTATTGTATCAGCCCCAGATGATAGGTGAGGATGATTGTGGAGCAATTGGTGGAATGTAGATTGGCAGGGGAAACTGAAGTACTCAGAGAAAACCTGCCCCAGTGCCACTTTGTTCACCACAAATCCCACTTGACCAGACCCAGGATCGAACCCGGGCTGCTGCAGTGGGAAGCCAGCGACTAACCACTTGAGCTATGGTGTGGCCCTATTCTAATTATACTTGAAGAGTAAAAATTATGAAGCTCCTCATTATGCAGTTTCCTCCAAACCTTGTCACTTCATTCCGCTTTCGCCCAACAGGTGAACAGGAACATTAAGCTACGGACATCGCTCTTCAATCATTACAAAATAAAATTTGTTTGTTGATGTTTTTTTCATGCTCCTAGGAATTACATGATATATTACCATCAGCTCCTACTGAATGAAATTTTATGGCTTATTCTCTATACAATTTATATGACAGAAAAAAAAGCTGAAGTGATTGCAAAAGGTTAAATTTCAACTAATATTTTGGATAGTACTATAAGTATGAGTATGAGTATGAGGGGTGAGCCCTAGCATTGCGACCTTCAATGGTCTATTGTATTTCCACTTTGGATTAACCCTTCATTCCTCCTACACTTCGAATGAAATGTAGCAATTTTTTTATGAGGGCATCATAAAAGTCACTTGGTTCCATGAAGAATTGACCCAGGTTGCAATATCTTAAATAAGCTACAGCCTCACAATCACATAAGATGTGTGTGGCCGATTCATCTTCTTGTAAGCACCTCTCACAAGTTGGGTCCTGTGTCAGTACCAGTTTGGAAAGGTGTCCTTTTAGGTGGCAGTGTCCAGTAAGTAATCCTACCACCCATCTGAGTTGATCTCCGTTTAATTTTAACCAGTCCCTCCTGCTTTTGGCAGAGGGTCCTGATATAAATCCTTTTGCCTGCCTGAGTCCAGTTATGGAATCCCAGTGCTTTTTGTAATTTCTGTTAGTCCAGTCCCTGATCGCTTTCTTGGCATCTCTAATTGAGATGCCACAAGCTGGTTCAGGTCCTATGAACGGCTGTTCAGATCCTATTCTTGCCAGTTGATCTGCGGTTTTATTCCCTACAATACCCTCATGACCTGGCATCCATATCAGTTTGGAGAGTACTAGCTTCTTAGATGTGGCAACACTGAGCCTGATAGAAGTTTACCAGTGTTTCACATCAGCAAATTTCTAACACACTCATGGTGTGACATTACAGAAATCTTAGTTACTATCCTGAGAACATCAAATATCATATATTACTTGTATTTTGGACTTTGTTCCTTGCCATGGTTTATTAAAACCATACATTTTGGAAATTTGCTCTATTTCTATCTTCTGGCAAACCAAGAACCTTCTTTGTGAGAGGGTTCCTTCCAAACAAACGGACAGAATAGAGCAGGTTTTCTTTTGTATTCTGTTCACCTGAAGATGGAAAAGAGCCAGTTTCTGAAACATGGTAGCTTTAATAAACTTTGATGATGGACAAATACTAACATAATATTTTTAAGCAAGGTATCATACCATCATCAAAAAGCTTTCAACTCAGAATCGTTTAGATTCTAAAGGGTTCTGACAATGGTGTACAACACACACAATGGATTTTTTCCATTGTCTGTTATTCTAGAGAATAGAAAACACAACGTTTCAGAAACAGATCCAGCTTCTGAAACGTCATGTTTTCTATTCTCTAGAATACCAGACAATGGAAGAAGTCCCAAAAACAAATAATTCTGTGCAGAATCATTTAGTTAGAAAATAACTGGTGTAGTGTTATGACAAAAAAAAAATAAAGCTAAACATTACATGTAATATTTATAATCCTTTAATTATGTATCTTGCAGCTACCGAGAGAAGTTTGGCTTCCCATTTGTAATATGCGCTCGAGAGAATAAGGCAGCAGCTATCTTGCAAGGTCTTCAAACCAGAATGCACAATTCCTATCAAGATGAACTTGAAAATGGCATAAATGAAGTGAAAAAGATTTGTCGTTTACGTGTGAAAGAGTTAATACTGAGTTGAAAGTGATTCCGAAGAGCTGAAACTTACTTGGAAAGTCACAATTAACACTCAGTTTTGATTTTGATGTAATAGAAAATATGTTAATGGTGATACTTGAACATCCAATGGCCATCAACGATTCTATAAATTCAAGCTATCTTTCTTTTACACACAGTGACTCAAAAAATAATAATGTCAAAACAAACACACAGCTAACCAATTAAAAGGAAAAAATGTTCCAGGATAATCTGTTGAGTCTGACCTCATTAACAGGTTACAGCATTCCAAACTATGCCATATTATGTCTGCATTAAAATGGGCATTAGATACCTACCTAGACAGATGCAAGTAGAGCAATCTGTAAGCACTGCAATATATTCAGCACCCAAAGAGAGCAAGTTTGTAACACAGTAACTTGATAATTAAGTCAAAAAATGTCATCATTTGCAGTTTCTGAAGCCTTGATCTTGAGGAACTGGAACACATAAGAAGCAAAGATTTGCAGTTTACAATCTCATGAAATTACAAGAAAATTTGAGAGGGTTCACTTATGGATTAGGTTGATTTGGCTAACTGTAGCACATATTACAGAAAGCAGTTTATCAAAGTTCCACTAAACATACAACAAAAATGTAATGGCATGAAGTGAATTAATCCTGCAGTTAAAAAAAAGGATTGTAAAGTATTATTTCCTTCTCATATCTTCACAGTTAAATACAAATTTATGCTTTCAGTTTTTAATTCCATACACAATCTTCAACTGACATGAACATACTACAATCCTTGTCTCAATAATTAGGTTATGTAATTACCATTATCACTTTAACATAAAACTTACCCAGACACATACAACGCTGGTCAGTAGACAAAGTAGTTGGTTGGTGCACTATGCTACAACCTGGCAAGCAGCAGATTCTACTCCTGATGAGGTCATTGGCCCTGGTGTTGACTCAGCATCTAACACAAATGAGTACCAGGAATCTTCCTGAAGGTAAAAGGCGGCCAGTGCATAAGGCTGACAATCTTACTGCCATCTGTGAGCAAACTATCTAGAAAATGTGGGAAACTTGACATCTCGCAACCATATGGGCCTATACAGACTGTTACAGGAATGCCTTTACCTGTAACATTCTGAGTAAGATAGTCAGCGAAATTAACACCAAATTAAGAAATCAATGACCCTGCAAGGGGCCAATCCATATATTAATATTTGTAACACAGAGCACTTACAACTTATGTTATCATACATGGTCATTACAGGTTAATATTATTGAATTAACCACACAAATCAACTATAACTACGTACACAGAGAGCAACCTTGCAGTGCAGTGGATTAACCTACCCTTAACTTGATATGTATAACATTGCTCTAAATACTGTACTTAATTGCATAATTCACACATGTCCCCATATTCTTTTGTAAATAAAGAACTACAAGAAATTCTTGTATAGTTTATGGAATCCATTCTCATATATGAAAGATGAACGTTACAAGCTTCATAAAAAGTCTGAAAGGGATGGTATAAAATATTACATGGGCATGAAGTGTGAGCAAGAAAACACTGTCCTGAGCAGTTTGGTGCAAACATTTTTTCACATTATTTTTATTTGTAGTTTAATGACACTTATCAGGAACTCAGACTATACAGCGTCAAATTATCAAATAACAGTGAATAATAAATTAGAAAGGATGGAGAAGGCTGCACTCACAGTCTAACTTAAGATACTATTCTGGATGGGATATGAAGACCATAAAAAACTTCACTTGGGATTGTCAGTGTTTAGCCAGATTCAAATCAGGCACCTACCAAGTACAAGAGAGAAGCATTACTGCCAACATGCTTGATAGTCATTGTCTTGTTGTACATCATAATTTACAGAATGACTTTGATGGCACATGAATGCAACACATGAAAAATTGTGTTCCACCACAAAATGATAGACGAAACACTGATATCAATTTGTATCTACTGAAAATGTGTTATGGAATGTAAAAAAATCAATAAACAAATGATAAAAGTTTTTATTATCAACAAACTAAATACAGGTTCTATCCATTCTTGACTTTTACAATCACATTAGTTTTTCATGACGGACATTTCCATATATCCTGGTGTACATATGACATCCAACCTTTGATCACTAAAAATTGTAAAAACTGTGTATGAATAAAGCCTTGGAAAGTAGTACTTCACACACAAGAATGTGTAGATCTATAAATCCACCCCCTATATACTTTCATGGTGTAGTCTCATGGTGTAGTCTTTACCTAGTTAAGTACAGGGACTTTACCTTTTTTTACCTTTTACCCACAAGAATGATGACATACATATGCATTCATCTCCTGTAATGGCAACAGCTGACAGAATTGAATCTGATATAAGTTCTTGCCTGTCTGAAAAATCTGTTTCCACCCAGTATCAACCTGTTACTTCGAGTACTGAATCCAAAATTATACAGTGAAAGTTCATACAGAATTCACCAGAGCTGCAATTTTTTGTGAACTCTCACTGCTATAACCATTACAACATGACCGCTACATCACACATTTATAGGAAGACACAAAAATGATTAAATTGCTAAAACTCTGAATTGTAATTAATTTTATTATTTAATTTAAACATGTTACATAACAAAATTGTGTCATATGTTTATATTAAACCCAGTTGCCTCTCAACAACTGCATGTGGGCATGCCATCTGTTCACGAAATTCTGCTGTATTGAGGATGTCCTCGAACCCAATTTCTTCATCACGACCTCTCAGCACATCACTCATAAATCCTGAACTTGGCAAAAACGGTAATCGTCCTATTTTCTTTGCTGCCTGAAGTTCCATTTTGATTCGTAATGGGGCATGAAGACCCTGGGTGTTACGCAGCATTACCATCTCCATCCGCTCTCTATTTTCTGCAAACTGTAAAGGATTTTTCAATGTAGTAATCTATAATAGAATAATAGCACATTCTTCTACAAAGGATGAACAGAGCAACTACTGCTATGTGAGATCACAACCTAGATCAGAATTATTGCAACTATAAAGACCATGGCATGTGTTAGAACCTTACTATAATATGTTCCGTTTGACAGAAAGCACATGACAATATACCTCTGTACAATATTTCTTCAGAACTAGAGCGTGTGCACACACAATGCAAATATTTTTACCTTCATTTCAGATATCTGCAGGGGATGGGAAGGTTCCAGTTTAGATTTTGTTGCCTGAAGCCTGAAACAAAGTCAATTACACAGAGACATTCGGGGAAGAAACACCAGACAAATCTGCAATGTGTAAACAATAACAATATTTATTTTAAAAATATAAATCCACTTTTACATTTCTAACAACACAACATAATTTTGCACTTCCACATAATATGCATACTCCCACCCACATAATCATCAAAATCATCGATTTCTTTATTAAAACCATCATAACACAACTATATTAAGGTCAGTGCCAAGTCTGGCTCTGCTACATGTTTCAGCTACCAAAAGTCATCATCAGGTAAATACATGGCCAACAGTACTAGTAAAATTGGATACAATAATATTAATTATATTAAAATACTTGGCATAAAAGTACAATAAATTAGACTATATAAAACAAAAGCTATAGTATAAAACAAGATTAAGATTCTTCAAGTGATGCTTTACATCATCGAGTCAGATGTTGATTTTTGCGATTTTGTTGTGTTCCCACGGACAAATTGGAGTATTCTATTTTTTTGTGTGTATATATAATAAATTGTCTTGGAGGCTCGTGATGTAGATGCAGTAATATTAATGTTAATTATTTAGTCGGTGCCTCATCTTACAAAGTATTGTCCATTCTGTAGGGAATGTAAACAACGACTCATTGGCCATGTATTTGCTTGATGATGGCTTTCGGTAGCCAAAACATGTAGCAGAGCCAAACTTGGCACTGACCTCAATATAGTTGTGTTCTGATGGTTTTAATAAAGAAATTGTATATTATAACACAACAGGATGCATGAAATGAAAAAATAAATAAATAAAATCATCATTTTACAGTTTCTAAGTGAAAAATTATTTCACGATCCGAATACATTTTTAGCCTCCTTTCCTAACGTAGGATTATGCAGTCTATACCCTGTCTGTTTGTCTGTCTCTTGCAATACTGCTGGACAATGAGATCTGCTCTTCGAGAAATGGAAGGGTTGGCCTTTCAGTGTAAGCACTCCAACTAAGAAGAGTAGTTGACCTCTTCCTCCTCTCTCTCAGACAGAGTCTGAATATTGTATTAAACGTCTACATAAGAAAACGGATCAGATTAAGAACACTATGCGTACCACCCAAAAGACTTTTGTTCTCCCCTAAGACATTTATATGTTATGAAAATGGGGTCTCCTCTTACATGAGAGGAGGGTGCAGCTCTTCAGTGGACGCTCACAAGTGAGCAGAGCAGTGTACCATCTCCTCCTCTCTTTCAGGCAGAACCAATATTGTCTGTTTTTAATTTCTACCTAATACATCATGTTGGACCAAAGACAGAACACTTAGTGTAACACGCAAGACACAGAGGAGATGGCCACTGCTAGGCAACAGCAGTAAACAAGTTACTGCCATTGCTAGGAAACAGCCTTTATATTATTGTGTATGTGTGGTGAAGTCCAAATGTTTTTAACCTACTTCTTCTATTTAAAAAAAATAAAAGTAGACTTATGAGATCACCTTGCTGTCTGTGTATCCCCTTACTGCTGCTAACATGTTCCTGTGGCAATGAATACACACACCACAATAGAAGAATTGTTGAACAAGTCATTTTCTGTGCAGCACATGCCATATTAAAGGCAAGTAGGCAATCAATTCTTTCCACAACTTCCTGTTAATTTTCTGATGTAATATACAAAAGCCTACATTGGATTTTGCAGGAGCCAGAATAGCTCAGTTGATATAGTGATGGGCCATTTCCTGGATGGCTGGGGCAAGGGATTTTTCTCTACTCCACAGTGTCCAGATTGGCTGTGAGTCCCATCTAAACTCCCATTCCATGGGTACTGAGGGTAAAGGGCTGGGGCTTGAAGCTGACCACTCACTTTCATCTAATGCCAAGGTCAAGAACAGTGGAACTATACATCTACTGTCCCATGTCTTCATGGCATGGTGCTTAATTAATTCAGCACAGGAACAGTTTTGCCTTTTCTATACTGGCTTGTACATCAGTTCATTATTTACACTCAAATATGTCTCTACCTTAAAGTCAGGAAGAACTTTGGGACTGTTCAGCTGAAACCCATTCGCATGTTTGGCCCCACTCAAGAAAGCAATAAAGGGTTGCAGATTCATGGTGGATGTAAGTGTCAAGGTCATGGAGATGCAGAACTTTCAGCCACAGACCAGAGCTCTTTCTATAGGAGATCCCCCACCTGCCTGCCTCAGTGCTAACAAAGACCATCTCTAACAGCCTCTAAACCACTGCCCGCAAGAAACGCTGAACAGGTTTCATTCGAACAACCCTCATAATGCTGGATTTAGATTTTCATGGTGGTGACTACGAACAGTGCAGTTCGACAAAACCCAAGATATCACCTCTGTACTAGGTCAAAAAGTAAGCCAAGTAAGATACTAGCAAAAACAAGAGGAAAACTCACTTTCTTGCATGTTACTAGTGGTTACATGCTCATAAATGTCTACAATACAGGCACTGTTCTCAGTATGTCTTCTGACTTGCTTTTACCAAGGTTTCTTATACTACTTAATTCCACAAATTAATTTTTATCACTGTTTGCCACGTGTGTTGTATTCCAAGAAGGAACTATTATACTTTTACTTGAGCATTCAATTAAGATGCATCCATTCGAGCTGATACAAATGAACATTACACAGTAAATAACTATTCTACAATTATACTAATATTATTGTCGCCTTGCGGGTGTCTATGTTTTCATGAATTAATAATGAATTGTCATAAATATTGATAATTTCAAATTACAGCAGTTAAATTAAAAAAGGAAAACACTGTAACTTACCCACATGTCATAACATTTGGAACACCATAACTTCCTTCACTCAAATCAATCCTCTCTGGGCCAGTAAATTTGGGTTTCAAAGGTGGCAATCCAAAACTCTGTGTGGGGATAGAAAGAAACGTTATAAAAATTACTGGTTTTGGTCTGAAATGCAATCCTTAGGTAGAATGCTGTATGTTGGCCAGATGAAGAAACAAAAAGAGATTCTGTTCTCCCCAAAGTACAAAGTTTTATAACAAAATCTTTTATATTATATTTTTTTCTTTCTTAGTTTATCTCTTCAACTTTTTTAATTACTGGTGTAAGAGGTACTTACTGCCATATTGAAGGCCTTCAACTACCTTATAGAAAACAGAAGCTCCCTCCAGCCCCAAGTACTCTCTTTCTCAGCGCTTTATCTGTGCACAGTCAGCCACAGTATTACGTGCTAACTACCACAGACACTATGATGTATCAGATGTTTCAGATCTAGTAGGAACTAATGGGAAGTTCAAAATGGCCTGTCATGATGGTGGAAAGACTGATGAGAAGCGATATAAGGAGCAAGAAGGGAGATGAAACGTGGAAGAGACTACATCACCCTAAAACATATTTTAAAAACAACAATCTAACAGTAGTGAGAACAATATTTATATATGTATTTATTTAAGATATGCATCTCATATTTATTTGAACAACGGACATTTAACTGTACTACTACGGGGAAGCAAGTAGAAAATGGGAAAGATGAAGAATATACATAAAATCTACTAGTATCATGCCTGAGATGCATAAAACTTCTCACAATTCCAATAAACCATGAGATTGCCACTACGCAACAATTATATCTATGCAAACACAGAGAACAACATAAGAAACGTAAATTTGCTTTAAGTTTTCCAAACCGGTGCCCAACATAATTATATATAAGCACAATATAACCTACCGTCCATCCTAACCTCATTCTTTCATAATCTTAACTTTTTTGGCGCTTTTTACAATTCCTAACATTTACATACGCATTTCTGGAACACTTTTACAACACAAAGCACTTAATGCCTGTAACAAGGAGATTCGGAAACTCGGTCTCGTTTTGGACACATTTTGCAAGTCATTATACTAGCTGTTTTCGGTATACGCTAGAATCAATAACAACAAAATACTGCTATTTCAGTTTTGTGATCTACCTATAATATTTACTCACGCCATTCTGAAAAATAACTTACCATCTTACTTACGACTTTCACCACACAGCTATAATCGCTATAATTCCTTCCTCAATTAAACCACGCTTAATCACTCACCAACATGCCATACACAGTATACTAACACAATTACAAGCATTAAAAGCATTACGAGGCACACGACAAAGAATAGTCGAACTTAGTATCTATCGATTTCCAGGTGCAACCAGATTGTCGCTCGTAATCGATAATTTGCGCTTGAACATCTGCTGCCACCTATAACAGACAAATAGAGATGGCTGCAGTTTTGATTTGTTTAAGATCCACCTCAATATTATTGCCCTATCTATGCCTTGGTCTTCCAGGAGGTCATTTTTCCTTCTGATTTCATTCCTTAACCATGGTTTGCTTTGCTCTCATGAACAGTATATGTCCATGGTGGGAAGGTCATGTTTCTGCTTTAACTACCTACTCTGCCGTTTGCTTTAGTACCTTCTGAGTCTACTGCTGTATCAATCTGCACTTTAGCCTGCCATGTTTGAATCTGAGCTGATACATTTCTGGAATATCTTCAGCTGTCTTCACTGTTCTACACAATTTATTAAATTCAGCACATTTTGTAATAATAAATATTTTGTGATATCTGCTCAGTTCATTGTCCACATGTACTTATAAAAGCACATCTTTATGGCAGCAAATCTGTGTTAATGTTTTAAAACAATTATTAAATTTCTCAGTAAGGTTACCAGCATTCAATCAATACTCTTTCAAGCTCTATATTCAAGAACGGTGGTGGCTTCACAGTTATTGATCAAACTCACTCAAGGCTACCAGCAGACTAACCAGAACTCAGTTTTCTTTTCAGTGTATATTGTGACAGACAATGGAAGGAAGTCCAGGTCAAAACATAAATGAAGATGGAGGATATAAATCAGGAGATCTGTCTGATGGAGAAACACCTGCAACAAAAGCAAGTGAAATTGATGAGAAGTTGGAAGAAGTTGCACAAATAAAAATGTTCACAAGACTGAAAGAAGACATATTTCAACTGAGTGTGAGAGGAGACATACCAGTACAACGTAGATCAAATATCAAAGAAATTGAAGAAAAAGCTACTATGGAGATGAATGTTAAAGGGACAGCATTTGGAAAATATGATCTGTATGTCTTTACAGTTACATTTACATTAGTAAATGGATGGCAATTATACTTCATAATGTTACATTTAAGTTATAACCATTATATAATTTAAGTTAACTAAATTTGTGAGATGTGAAGCCAGATCCCCCGCCCCCCAAAAAATCTTTATCCCCAATGCCTGTAGTCTTCAAAATTCCTTTCTTATGTAACTAACTCTGTATTGTGTTACAATATTATTTACAAACCTTACAGACTGAACAGCATCACACTTAATAGCTAACAAATTGTCATATAAATCTAAAAGAATTGCCATATTAATACAGTTTCCATTCATGTTTTGAAAGGACTTCCATAGAACCCTCAGGTTCCAAAGAGTCCATACTAAAAACAACTGCTCTATCCTGTGGTTACTTAATTACTAAGTCATGTTGGTAATAGCTATTGTTCCCTCGGGCATTGTGTGGTGTTGTCTTCACTTGTCTTCACATCACATGATACCTGAGGGAATAACACACAAACAAGGGGCATATTGAAGAAATAAGTTTTCTGGAATTTGGCACCATGTATATGTGGTGTTAACCAACGTTTCGGAGGAACGTATCGCCTCCATCTTCAGGGTAGAAGGAAAAATATAACAAATCCGCAAGCGAAGAGACCGTGAGAACCGGTAAAAGCAGNCGGTGCCAAATCCCAGAAGACTGCTTTCTTCATAGTCACTGCCGTGAAAGCCTCAAATCTTACAAGGGGCATATTGCAGATCACAGACGTAGCTGCTGAAAAACTGTCTGGAATACATGCATCACATAGCTTTAAACAAGTGGACAATGCCCCTTACAAGGTGGATAGGATTTTACGAAAGATTTTAATTTAAGTAGACTGCAATGCGCAATTTTAGCGCGCATCAAACCACCTGAGGATGGCCATCTGTGGCCAAAACATGTCGTGTTGGTATTGAATGGTGAATATTTTAATGATTGTTGCATTATTGATGGACTAAATATAGGGACGTTTAATAAAGATGTGCAACAGGATGATGTAATACAGAATGTACTTCTTTAATTAGAATATATAACTTACTTTGAAACTGCTACAGAGTGTTAGCCTAGTGGTATACCAGAAATTATCTTATAGGAATTTTATAGCAGACTTTTGGTGCTTTTTTAATGCAGAGTTTTGAGATATTTTGCTTAGGAAAGAAAAAGTTGGTATCTGTATTTACCACCACATATAACTGTATGTGAGAAAGCTTTAAATACCTCAAACACAGGATTAAATTATAAAATTAAATCATCTAACTAGAAACCTACATTTTTTAAATATGCATGCCGAGGAAAAATTATACGATATAAGAGCCAGCAAATATCTTTAAGACCATTTTAATTTTAATACCAGTTTTCATAGCTGTATGCAATCATATGACAGCTGTGGAGGTGAGAGAAACTAAGCAAAGGGCTGTATAAATCATACAGAATATAATATGAAGTTATAATTTTCTGACAATTGAGACTTCAAGGATGATGGCTTTTAAAGTGAAGTATATCATCAAATCAAAATCTGTCATAAAAAATGAAATCTTGTATCAAGTTTCTGAGCTCAACCCCACAAAACATCTCTGACTATACCTCAATTTCATGTCAGAACTATCAGATGCAGACTCATATAATTAATAGCATGGCAAGTCCATACTGAATGTTTAAGGAGATGTAAGTATATTTAACTTACAGCAAACTGTATGATAAAGATTATCAGACAAGATTATTTTGCAGTGTTTTGCAGAAGACTCAGCAGGAACAATTGGATAAATGCAAAGAAGCTCTGAGAATGTTTCCTTACTTTGGTACCTGGAGTGATGCCACCGTGATGGAGTGCTGTGCCCTCTCAAAGATTGAGAGATATGAGCTGGACCAGACCATACTTGGTAATACCATGGAGAAGATGCTCCAGACAACTTATGGACTGCCCAGTCCTGAGTGGTTTGACATATAACATTTTGTAATTTTGTTTGTTTAAGAACCTGGAAGTGAATGGCTACAGGCTGAATGCCTGGGGTTTGATTTCAGGCAGGAATGTTTAAGAACCTGGAAGTGAATGGCTACAGGCTGAATGCCTGGGGTTTGATTTCAGGCAGGAATGGGGATTTACAATATGGTTCTAGAGCATATCTAGCCTCCTATTCACAGGAACCAGAGATTCTTTTCGGAGAATAAAATGTCCAAGTGTAAAGCTTTACTTTCACTCCCACATACGTCTTCATAATGTGGTGGTTAAGCACTTTTTTCTCTATAAACCTTGCAAAGATGAACATATTAATTAATGCCAAACAGTCTTAGTAACCACTGTGACAGCCTACACTAGAGGTTACATAAAACTTCTAGGGCTAATTCACAGACAATAAGATCAGCCTCTGCATATCAGGTGGATGGGGAAGTTGTATGTTAAACATAACCTGCTTCATGGGACCATTACTCAGCTGGTAGGGAAAGCGTTAACACAGCACTATTTCAAAAATTGAAATAATGACTCTCTTTAAACTACACTTACATGTATACACATGTTGGAGTGTATGTTATGTGTTACCAGATGGAAATTCTAAAGAGACAAAAATACAGTAATAAAGTTTATATATGATGTTGAAGTGTGTAGGTCTAAAAATTATGGATATGCAGTTTAGGTCAATTAGGATCAATAGTTCGTACAGGTGCAATGCATCATATGAAGCAACAGTAGGCCAAAAGGTTGCACGGACAATCCACACAAGCAGTCATCAATAACAAGAATGGATTTAAAAACTGAAAATGAAAGATTTTATTTTTTAGAGATTAAGCTACATGTATGAAAAGTTTGTATAACATATGCTGCACACACATTATCCCATAAAAGTAAAAAGATATAGCTATCCCTGTAACAGGCCATGGAGGTCCATTGGGTTGTGATATGTCAAGGCTCTCACATTTTGTAGAAAATTGGCTCACAGATGGCACTGACATTGTCAGCCTTACATGCCAGCTGCCCTTTACCCAACAGGAAGATTCCCGGTACTCATTTCTGTTAGAGGTTAAGTCGACCCCAGGGTTAGTGTGGCTGGAACGATCAGGTCAATTGCAGAATCCAATGACATCATCGGGAATTGAACCAGCAACCTTCCGGCTTGTAGCATAGTGCCTCAACCACCTACATTACATACACTTTATATTCATAATGGTAATTAAGATAACTACTTTCCTGCAGGTGATGGTAAAGGTAAACAGAACTTCGTGTACTTCATATTAAAAGGTCAATGCCAAATGATACAACACCTGGAATTAGCTGTGCGTGAAATAAATAGGCATAAGTATTTCCGTCTGCACTCTGAAGAAGTTTCAATGAGACCTAATGAGCATTTAGAGTCATACTTAATGCAAGTGTGTCTCATGAATAAAGGAGAATGTTTTGACATAGGTAAGTCTGAATTTAAAACATCAGTAGAGAAGATTGTAAATCTGCCATTTGCTGTATATTCTGCATGCATTGTATCTGGAACCTAACAAACCAATCTCAAAATGAGACTTCTCATTCTTAGCATATGTCAGTACATTAGTTAGTTATTTAGAGAGGGTGGGTTTCCCCATGCACTGCGACCAGTTTGATCTATTGTGCTTCCCTCTATGATATTCTACCAGTCTCTATACCATACCGATACTGGTGCGTACCATCAGTCCCTACCAAGCCAGCGAGTTCGGCCTCTACTGGCTTGGCGGTATCAATAATGCTTCCCCATCTATCAGAGGCCTTAGAGACTACTGTTGGGCGGGAAATGTCCTTGAATTTGGCTCAGTGACCTCCTTAGGAGATATGAGGTTCTTTTACGTGCTACAACACGGGACCCACGGCTTAAAGTCCCTCCCGGAGGACTTGTTCCCTGAATTTTTCCGCCCTTAAAAATTCCACGACCTCCGCCGGGTTTGAACCCGCGTCATGAGGTGGGAACGTTACCTCTATACTACGGAGGCCGCTATGTCAATACATTAGCTTGTGTGTGTTCATTTGCATTTACTACGCTCTGAAGCAAAAAATGTGCCTTCAATTTAATACTTTTCATGGTACTTATATAACATGCTGTCAGTGGGATGAAAGCATGTAGTACTATTCACCAGCTCTTTTGTTTCATGACCCTTTCCCTTAGTAAAAGTTAAGCTTTCCCTGTAACAGGCCATGGAGGCCCATAGGATTGCGAGACGTTGAGGGTCCCACATTATCTAGACAATCAGCTCAAAGATGGGGGTGAGGCTGTCAGCCTTATGTGCCAGTACTCATTTCTGTTAGAGGCTGAGTTGACCCCAGGGCCATAGTGCGGCTAGAAGGATTAGGTCGATTGAAAAGAATCCAATGACCTCATCGGGACTTGAACCCGCAATCTTCAGGCTTGTAGCATAGTGCCTCAACCAACTATGCTACCGCAAGCCCCCATGATCCTTTCCCTTAGCATAATAAAGAAGTGAAAAAAGTTAAACATAGAATTATTTTGTGTGCTAAGTAGAGAATAATAGTGGCTAAAATTAAATTAACACATACACACACACGCCCAAAAGGCTAAGGCTTTCTATCTGTCATTATATATCAGTCAGTCCTGTTAGTAGTTGACAGATGAATGATGGAAGCAATAAACTGCAGTGAGAGGTACCTATGATTTGGTCAATATCACAGTCTAACTTTACCCACACAATAAGTTACTGCTATCTAGCAGCAGTGTTTATTCTGAAAAGCTTCCTTCCAGAACGTTTAAAGTTCATAGCAAGCATATTCAGTGACATCATCATTTCACTGTCCCTCAAGGGCTAGAATGTAAAAGAGTGAACCAATGGAAGGGTTATCTCTGAAAACCATAGCTAGAGATTAGAACTCTCAGTTCTCCCATTAAAATCTCAATGTGCTTTGTGCTAATTCAAAATAAAATTCTACAGAGAGATAAATTAAGAATATAAACATAGGAATTTTACTTTTTTCTTTTATTTTTAAAGGAGAAAACCTGAAGGACAGAAGTATAATTGCTACAACTGAAGTGGAATGCCTATTATGTCCATATCATTGGCTTATGAAACACAGCAAAGCTAATATATGGCAGAAGATTAAGCATTTTCTTGATACACATCTCCCAACTAAAAAGCAGTTATTCAAAGAATTTCTGACTCAGCGAAGATGGCTTGACTATCAAGAGAAACTAGTTAAAGATATACTCAGAAAGATTAATATTCAAAGTGATACAACAATCCATGATGTCCCATATTCCATCAGACTTAAGGAAGGTGTGAAATTATACAATAAATGAGCAACTAGTACCACTTTTGAAATATTACTCTGAAGACAAAAATTAGTATTCATTCAATGCAATTTACAGAGCTACTTCTGCCAGTTGTTATTAGTACATAACACACAGTGCTACAAGCATTTTTTACTTACATTCTCAGTATTCATTATTTAACAACACATGCCGTTATGTAATTTTCAGGTAGCAGATGGATGTTATAACAACATAATATGTTGTATACTATTACAGTTTATAAATGTCTTAAATGTGATTGTACTTATTAAATATATAATTTTAATAATTAATGTACATTTTATGCGGAAAAAATAAGTTAATCAATTAATCTGAAATGAATATGCCTATGCTGAGTTTGTGACACATTTATCAATTAAATCTCTTTTGTCTGTTATAAAAATATTAAATGGAAAATTCTACCTTAATGTAATGTGGTTACTAAAACAAACATAAGTCATTTCATTGCTTTTCATTTTCTACATACTCAGAAAATCCAGCAGTTTAAATTCATGAAACCATTAAGGCTCTTTCTTTTTCTAACTTAAAATACCTCACCAGGAAAAAATTTACTAACTTCAGCCTTATAAATATCAATCTCAACTTCATAACGAACTGAAATATGATTTTCTAAAGCTGCACTGAGTTTACTGACGACTGCCTATGAAATCCATCTGTCAGAAAATACTGCATGATTCGCTTGGAAAACCTAACAACAAGAGACCACTTGTGAGACCTAGGCACAGATGGGATGATAACGTTAAAATGGACCTGGTATTCATTACCCAGTTAGAAATCACTTTCCTGTATTCATTTTATCTTGGAGTCTTTGGAGTTTTCTATTCAACACCTTAGTGTTTTGTTTTGGAAGGTCCAAGTCCCCGTACCAGTCACTATTGTCTACAAATGGTCAGGTTCTCTCCGATTACACTCCATTCCTTTCCTATGTATGTTTCTGAGAATCAACCACTGTCACCTCCCAACAAGCAAGATAGTCAAGCATAGTATATCTGATCTGTATTCAGCAAATGTTTGGTTAGAAACTCTGTCAGAACACCAACTATCATGACTGAGGTATTCTGTGTTTTTCTCAGTCCCTTAAACCAAATGCAATTATAGTACTTTAAATTAGGTTACAACCACTGCTTTCCAATTCATTCTGCATCTTTTCCAGCTCACAGTTCATACATCATTCTATTTTTTGATACTCTATAATATGGGCTACTACAGAACTGTTAAATAAACCATGAACAAAATGCAACACATTTGCAGACAGAACACTTTTTAAAAAACAAAACTAAAACCAAATGACTGTTTGACATAAAACAGCTAAAATAACGCAGCCATGTACTGTATTTAAGCATCCTGTTGCATTTATATACTCTTCATTCACACATGTAGTGGAAAGAGAAGGAAATAATAAATGGGTTGCACTGTGGATGGAAGTATAGTGTGTGAATGAAATGCAGTCATGTGTTTCACTGTTGGCCAATTCATCTGTTGCTCAAAATATCAATCCAGTTGTCAGACCTCATATATCCACATGACATTTGAGGTTCTCAGTTAATAGGTATTGATATAACTCTACATGACCATCCTGTAATGAATACAATGATTATTATCTTGAAGCAGAATCAGCTTCCAAGTAAATGCAAGAAGTCTCCAGCTGTCAATACAATACAGACATTATTTTTACAACTTACTTCAGTAGGAACATATTCTAACTGACCTGGAAATTAAGAACATAAATTACTTTGAGACAAGCTATTTAGAATTTTAGGAGTACATTTGGAAACTGAATAAATATCTGTATTTTTGGTTAAAATCCAGTACTGTAAGACAGAGCTGTATAATCTGAATGTGTTATGAGACAGTCTGAAACCCTATAAAATTATAATGCAGCACAAGCACATAAACTAGAGTAACTGATAATTTTGTTTCTTGCAATAGAGCTTTATTAGTAATATAACAGTTGAAGATGGACTTCTGGTATGTGATGCCATGTAATTTGGTAGATAAGTATCAATATTTCAGATCCTGAAGACAGAGACAGAAGATTTCTTTGAGATGTTGATACTTATCTATCATGCCATATGGCATCACATCCCAGATAACAACCTTCATGATCACCACCACTGGACCCTCAAATCTCACAACATTACTGTTGGTTCATCACTTGACATTCCATACGTATTGACTAGACCATGAATTCATGTAAACATCATGTTTCTTTGTAATTTTTAACACAGAAAGAAATATATAACATAACACCTGTAGATATATTAATATTCTCTTGATGTACCTAATTTTATGAATTTAGCTATAAAGATTCATCAGTTAACATCAAGTCACAAGAGAAAATCTGTTTCAAAGTGTTAAAATATTGTGAGTTTCCATTTCAACATAAATAATCTACACAAAAGTTGCATTTTCTTTAAGACTTTTCTCATCGTACAAGATTTCAGAATGTCCTCCAGTGCCATGTCCACCTCAGAAGTAAACACAACCCTTATACTGGTACTGGTTAACAGTAAGGGGTGAAAATATTCAAATATGGGACAGCCTTAAATGGCATGATGTATAGCCTTAGTTTAATGAAAATCAGATATTATAAGTTATTATAGAGAACAGATATATACACAGATACTACTCCACCTTCCTGATGGAAGTTATGGACATTATGAACAAAACAGTAAAAAGTATTAAGCACATTTTAATTTACAAATGATCATATTATAAAATACATCTTGTAATAAGAATATATGAATGAATTACTACATTAAAAATTCAAATTGTGATGGCACTGTATTTTTGTTATCACATATTTTCTGAATAGAATATAGCGAACTCATCTCACAATACCAATGAGTTATATGTTTGAAATATTTCATGTCTAAAACAAAAGCAGGTACATGTATTTCTCATCGACATGTGCATTATGCATAACTGAAATATATGAACATGAAAAGTATAAAATGTATGTAACATTTCTGACCAATTCTGAAACTCAGTTATACATGAATAAAATTAGGTTCTTAATATTAACGGCTACTGACATGAAGCATTTACAGTTTCATTCACCAGGACAAAGAAAATAAAAAGAAAAATTTCAAATTTAAAAGAAAACTTGAATCTAACATTGCTTCAAAATGAATGTGTAGTAAATTCAAAAGTTTAACTAATCAAATGGTGAACAAAATGGCCTCAGTTTAGCAACTAGACTCAATTATGGCACCTTGTACTTCACAGTTATATTTAAAAATATACACAATTTCATCTCTTCCTAGTAACATATTCTTTAATTCAGTTTTACAAGACCCATAATTACAATTCTGGCAAGGAACAAAATCTTCAGACACATACATACTAATAACTTCGTTATAATATTAATTGAAATTATATTACCATGATCAGAATCTAAATATGACTTAGAAGACTGAAATTTTGTCCACTCAGTAATAAATATAATTTATAATACTTTTAAACACTAGGATGTTCTACAATCAACATCTTATCACTAAATGACTTAACAATCTATGCTTATGTTAAGATTGCAAAAACAAACCTTCAGCAGTATAAAGCCAGTGTTAGAGAACACAACAAATTTGAGAGACACGTTATATATAAAATAAACTAGGGCTCTATCAAAGTTAACAACACAATTTCTGGACACTGCAGCAACAACCATCACTGATATCAAAAGTTTCAGAATATTTTCATTTAAATTGTTGCACAATATCACAGACAAACCTACATAGCATGTTTATTAGTAAACAGACTGGTCTACAGGTAACGTTCTAGACTTGTGTTTGGGAGATGCCCAGCTCAAGCTGGCACACTGGATTGCCTGACAGGAATTTCACGGCTTTCCTCAGTCCCTCCAAATTTAACTTGTTATAATTAACATTAAGCTGTAAGGGCTCTTATATGAAGCTTGTGAAGGCTTGCATTTCTAGATTCTTACAATTGTTCAAGGTACTTGTCTGGTTTGTGTTCCTTCCTCCCTCTACCACCCACTGTATATCAGAATTGCATACCTAGTGGTACAGAGAAGAATACTGAAGAAGACTGAACCATGACTGCATGGCTCAAAGCTACGTATTTTGAGTAAATGTTACAAAATCACGGCATGGCAGAAATTGAAATAACTTGCTTGTGTACAACAGGAGAAGAAAAGTCAACAATATTCTGTCCCTAAATTCTGTTTAAAATATTTTTAGCCTGACGAAATCCGCAGTTATAAGAGAAAGATAAAGAGGGTTCTTATTATATTGTAATGTGTCTGGAATCCAGAAGAGTCACTTCTATGGAAACGCTAGAACAGACTGTTGCATAAGAAACAACATTCGCTCTACTGTAGTTCTAACAGGAATCTCCGCAGGTTACGACGAAGGCGACAGAGTTTGGCTCTATCGCCCAACCCGAAAGAAAGGGAAATCGTCAAAACTACAAGCATCATGGGAGGGTCCTTACAAAATAGTGACCCGGATAAATGATGTGGTATACAGAATCCAAAAGAACCCGAGGTCGAGGATGTTGGTAGTACACCTGGACCGGCTCGCGGCCTACCATGGAACTGCTCGGGACGAGCACAACTGAAGAGAGGGGCGGATACAGTTAGGCGAACAGCGCACAAAGATGCCAGCAGACACCAAGACCGAATGCAGACGCTGCCAGCAGAACACCGCAGGATCGAGACCGAGGGAGAACCTTTAGGCTGTTCGGGGACGAACAACCTTTAGAAGGGAGCAATGTAACGTGTCTGGAATCCAGAAGAGTCACTTCTATGGAAACGCTAGAACAGACCGTTGCATAAGAAACAACATTCGCTCTACTGTAGTTCTAACAGGAATCTCCGCAGGTTACGACGAAGGCGACAGAGTTTGGCTCTATCGCCCAACCCGAAAGAAAGGGAAATCGTCAAAACTACAAGCATCATGGGAGGGTCCTTACAAAATAGTGACCCGGATAAATGATGTGGTATACAGAATCCAAAAGAACCCGAGGTCGAGGATGTTGGTAGTACACCTGGACCGGCTCGCGGCCTACCATGGAACTGCTCGGGACGAGCACAACTGAAGAGAGGGGCGGATACAGTTAGGCGAACAGCGCACAAAGATGCCAGCAGACACCAAGACCGAATGCAGACGCTGCCAGCAGAACACCGCAGGATCGAGACCGAGGGAGAACCTTTAGGCTGTTCGGGGACGAACAACCTTTAGAAGGGAGCAATGTAACGTGTCTGGAATCCAGAAGAGTCACTTCTATGGAAACGCTAGAACAGACCGTTGCATAAGAAACAACATTCGCTCTACTGTAGTTCTAACAGGAATCTCCACGGTTACGACAAACACGCATAGCATTCCAACAGAGACAACGCGATAACAATGGGTTATTGCGTAGGAAACGCAGAACCAATAAGGCAACGCCTCCACCGCTATAACAGAGGGTTCGTTACCTAGCAGCGGCCAAGGTTATAAAAGCCCAGCTTCGACGAGAAGTCTTCAGTCTCCGTCGAGCCGTCTAAGAAGCCAGTCGTCATCAAGCCTTCGGAGAAGTTAGCCTTTATCCAGCCTTCGAAGTAGAGTGTCGTGGAACATCCGCCGCAGAAGATAGTTGAGGTGTCACAGTGAATAGTAGTTGTACTCGTGATTGTGTAAGCGGAAGAGCAATAAAGGTTCTACTTAATTTGAGGCCTACGTGAATCTACTTGTCGCGTTATACACCCAATACGTGACAATATATATTAAGATACTTAAGATCTGTGGAATATATAAAGAAGCTCCCTGATGTTTCGGATTCAGTATCGTTATGTATCCTTATTTTCACAGAGTAGTCACTTAATGCCAGTACTAACCTAAATTCTCTTCTCACCATTTCCTTCACTTTACACTACCATGGTATTATATAAACAGTGCAAAGATACACTGATACAAAGAATGCAGTGCTAATCAGAACAAAAAATTCTATCTAAGGAAGTAAATAAGTCTGTACAACATGTTTCTAAGAAGTATAGTGAAATTTATGACAATGAAATTCATTCTGAACCTTATTTTGCATCCTGTAGATAATGGACTAATTAAAAAAATAAAACACAATTACTCAGCTAAAATGTAACTATGGGCTGGAGATAGGACCTAGCTCTATTGATTTCGCCAAACAGAGTAGGTTATTTTTTAACCTGAGGACAGAGACAAGAGTCCACTCTCTGAAGGGTTGTTTTAAATAAAAAACAGGATGATGGAAAATTTCCAAAAAGTCAATAACTGTAAAATGTAACTATATAACGGCTTCATAATATAACAACAGAATTACACCAAAACAAAATACTGTTTGTTTCTTATTGATGAATATCTGAGAGAGAGAGTAAGACTGGACTTGAGGTCCAGTGATTAAGACTAACTCTTTCTAACGGGCCCAACTGAGTAGGTCTATCTTGCCCCATCCACCTGAGGACAGAAACAGATCCAGTCTCTGAAACGTTGTGGTTTTTTGTCTTATGTATACCAGACGATGGATAGAGCCCAAAATAAACCTTATAGTTCTGTACAATACAGTTCAGTTTGGCTAAAGAGTTTATAAATATATTTATAATAAGTAGTAGGTGAAACTGTGTGGGATCAATATCATAAAAAAGTAATATTTTTAGTTGCACCATATCTGCTAATATGCTTATGATTATAACATCCAGTATTGATTTTAATTATTCTGATGTTAAATGCTCAGCCCCTTAAGATGAGCAACAATTCTAATCAACATATCACTTCAATTTCAGCTTAAGTTCTGACCTGGCACTCAACTGGAATTTGAGCGAGGATTTTCAGTTTTTAAACTGTCTTGGTGTTTGCTCACTGCTGCAACGAGATTCAGTATACATAACTGATGAATATGTATATAACTGTATACCCCTTGATGATATCTACTAAAACAATTTTCAGTCATTTTCTTTTTTCGTTTTATCTTGGATTTCAGTTTCTACAGTGTATCTGTTTAACTGCTGGGCTGAGCATCACAAGGCAAACAAAATCATTCTTCTACAGCAGCTGACAGGTCTCCATCAGTTTCATTTATCTTACTTTACTGACCAGTTTCTAAGCAGCAGGCCTTGGATTCTGAGACAATACTTCCAGACATATGATAAAGCTGATGTCCTTAATGCACATGCAGCTATACTCATAACCTGGGCTCCAATGATTTCCCACGCTTCATCAAAAAGTAAAAGCACAAGACATAAGATACAGAAAACTAATTCCATTAACCATCCCAATTTTGCAAACTTTGCTCACAATTTTGAGGCAAAAGATTCTATATAACCGTAATTTTGTAGGTCCTAACTTTGATGGCTTCTTGTGTCAATACATGCCACAACAAAGAACTAAGTGGACACCAGTTTTTGAGTTATGGAACCTAACAGAAAACCTGTGCACAGGAATTTCACTTTCATGTAAAATTTCACCTTGAACAAAATATGTCACTTTCATGTATAACAGCAGCTTTCAGCTTTGAGTAGTGTCATTTCATAATATTTTTCTGCTTTGACAGGCATTGCAATTGCCAACTACAGACAGAAAGTCACAGATAGGAAGGAGTTAATGACAGGTGCATTTCTCAGAAAGGGAGGTACACATGGAGAGAACGATTTCTTAATGTACTTTCATGAATGTTAGCTCATGGACTGGTTGCTAAAGTTTTGAACGAAGTGAGAAAGAAAGAGGTAACCCCAAATGTTGGGGGCTCATGGTAGCATAGTTGATTGAGGCACTATGCTACAAGCCGGAAGGTCACAGGTTCAAGCCCTGATGAGGTGGGTTTTTTCAACTGACCTAATCCTTCCAGCCGGATTATAGTCTTGGGGTCGACTCATCCTCTAACAGAAATAAGTACCAGGAATCTTCCTGGGGTGATAGAGGGCGGCTGGCACATAAGGCTGACAACCTTAACACCATCTGTGAGCCAACTGTCTAGAGAAAATGTGGGAGCCTCAACATCTCACAACCCTATGGGCCTTCACGGCCCGTTAGAGGGATAGCTTTACCTTTTTAACTTTTAACCTCAAATGTTATTTAGTTTTGCATCTGTCTCCTTGGTTGATGTTCTCTGAGTGTCTAATTATCGCAAACATCCACAAATATCATCCTTGAATCTGAGAAACCATCAACATAATTAAAACAAAACAATGGCCTAGCTCAAATCCAAAAGCTAATCTTATACACCTGGCACCAACTACAGAAACATAATGACAAGAATCACTTTGCAAGATTTGAGGTTCTCATACTAGTGACAATGAAGAGTACTATCTTTTGCAATGTGACTCCATGTAGTTTGGCAGAAGTTCACTGACATTTTTGAGGAACATACTGCCTGCATCATCAGAGTCAAAAAGTAGGCTGAGCAAGCAATGGGCAAGCAAACTTGTCACTTGCCACTTATAAACTTCTATAAGAAAAGTCACATTCCACAAAACAGTACTCCTTAGTAATCACAACGTTCTATCCACCTTCTTTTAGCCTAACACCAAGACTGCCCTGTTAAAAATTTCCAACTATACTTGTTTTACATGGTAATGTAAAAGTAGTACAATTCCCACCACGGTGGCCTGGGTTTGATCCCGGGTCTGGTCAAGTAGGATTTGTGGTGGACAAAGTGGCGCTGGGGCAAGTTTCTCCGAATACTTTGGTTTCCCTTGACAATCTTCATTCCACCAAATTCTCCATCATCATAATCACCCAGGGCAGGCTACAATAGGCCAATCAGTGGCCACTGTGCCGAGTGGACCCAGTTGGACTCCACCCCCCACTAAGCGAATTTTTTTAATTAATAACATTGAGTACTATTGTCTATAGTCCTTATGTCATGAAAATTTGGATTTACAGTTTAAAATTCTTGATCAGTATATGCTAAACAATAGACATAAAATACCGTATGCTACGTAACTGTAGTTGGCATGTTTACCAGACACTTTAGAAGTCAGCTATATACAAGTCTCTTTTAAAAATAAAAACCTCTTTAAAATACACCAGGCATAAGTAGTTTCTTTAGAAGATCCTTCAAGTGACAAACAAGCAATCATCAGCATCAGACTGGAAACCACTAGAAGCATCAGATGTTTTATGATCATGTCTGGGAACATTTACATAAGTAGAATTCTTTGTTTTAATTTGTGATTGGTAATTAGGATTTAAGAATGTGTTCTGATACTTCATTCCATTGTGCAAGTCCCCTTCCAGTTTTGCTGAATGGGGTGAAGTTTTGTGGCTTAAATCTTGCTCATGTTCAGTCGTGGACATTAAACTTGGATTTGAAATGTTTCCATCTTCATTTTCATTCTGAGATTCAGTAGGACTTCTCTTATTGTCATACATTGACTTTTTCTGCTGTGGCATATTTATATAATTGTCAGATGACAATGTAATTGGTATTATTGACTGATAACATGGATTTGAAAAACTTGGTATTTCAGAACTGTTACTGCCATTTTGTCTTCTGTTCTTCAGTTCATCTCCTTCCTTTTGGCTTGAGAAGTCTGAACCTGTGAAATACAGAAAATAACTGATCAATTATCTTTCCAGAGCAGATAAGAATTATTATTAGATAAACTATTGTAACAGTCTATGCTATATTGCATGAGGGAATCAGATGTCGATTAAATGGAACTTAGGAGATATAGGGACTTATGTAAGGGTAAGGTAAGGGTAAAGGTGTTCTATGCTTAATTAAGCACCGTGCCAGGAATGATATATAGGGAAGTGGAGGTACAGCTCTAGTCTTTCTTAACTTTCAGCATTAGATGAAGAGGAATGATTAACTGTGTGTCTCAACTACTTTACTTTCAAAGGATAAGCCCCCAGTACCCACTGGACAGGCGATATGGTGGGCTGTGCTGCTGGTCTGGACACAATGACAAAGAGAAAAATCTCAACCCCTTCTTGAATCGAACCCAAGTTATATGGTCATCCAATCCATAGCCCAGTCACTACACTGACAGCTTCTGGCTAACCAATGAGAGTAAACTATTCTGAAAGCACAGTAAGGAGTACAATTCTCCTAATAACTTTGCCAGATTTTCAAATTAATAACATAGAATAAAGAAAATAAAAAAGAAATCCTACACCTCGCTTCAGGGGGAAATTCTTTTTTTAGTTTGTTCTCCTTGTGTGAGAGAATTTGAGTCATGCATTTGGTAGTGATAATGTTTCGCACAGTTGAAGAGTGACAATCTTATTTACAAACTAAGGGCGTTCCATATATAATGCCTCCTATTTTTTTTAAAGAAAACTACAACAGATACAGAAATCATAATAATGCAGTTAAATGGAACACGATTTCAGCTACTTACAGCTATTTTTCCACATAATCACCACCATTCGTTATGCACTTTTACCATCGATGAACAAGAGCCTGTATGCCACGCTCATAAAAGTCTGCGCCAGCAGAGGCTAGCCACTTTCTTATAGCTCGAATGACAGCATCGTTGTCTGGAAAATGTTGCCCACGTAGTCCGTCTTTCATAGGCCCAAAGAGATGGAAGTCTGAAGGTGCTAAATCGGGGCTATAAGGTGGATGTGGTAGGACAGTCCAGCCAAACTTTGCAATGTGCGCGGTGGTCGCCAAACTGGTATGGGGTCTAGCATTATCGTGTTGCAAGCGAAAGGTTGTCTGCTTCTCTGGCCTGACTCGGGAAATACGGGCTTTCAGCTTAGTCAGCATTGTCTTGTAGCGTTCAGAATTGACAGTCTCTGGTCGTTATCTGCTGATCTGTTCAGATGAGGCGCTGTCCATTGTGAGGAGTGGCAGCTGAGGAGGGACGCCCATGGCGTGGCTTGTCATGCTCTTCACTTCCGCCACTGTTGAAACGCACTACCCACCGAATCACTGTGCTGACATCCACTGTATTGTCTCCATACACCTTTAGCAAGTGTTGATGGATGTCAATGGGTACAATTTGTTCGGCAGTGAGAAATTCAATAACACATTTCTCTTTTATACGCACTTCTATGTCAGATGCCATTTTGGTAGACTGCTCTGCTGTCGCTATCTGTCGCACGACAACCAAATTAACAGTACATTGGGGGGAAGGTTCAACCTTTACTATAACCCCACCAATATCCAGCTCAGACGTTACATTTTAACACAAAAAAATAGGAGGCATTATATATGGAACGCACCATGTATTATTACCAAAACAATATAAAAACTTTCAGTTTCTACATGCTGCTTTAAAATTAATGTTGGTTAAATGTTGAAGATCAAGGAACAAAATGTGAATACCAAACCTACCTCTATTTGAGTCACTGAGGTGATCTGGCTCAACATCAGACTCACTGCCATTTCTGCTTGAGCTCAGCATTGGTTTTTGTTCCATACCCTGAGCTTTCTCAGTCTCAGTGTTACGCTGTCGCCGCTGTTGCTGCAGATGTGGTGAGAAGTTGAACACATTACCTTCCTTGCGTTTTGGACTGAAAATAACTTCAGATCCAGGACTCTTCATGTGCAGGTATCCAGAAATATCTCCGCCATCTAGTAATGTTCCTTCTGTATGTGGTGGGCTAAGAATATCAACATTATTTTAGTTCATATTATTAGAATTAAACCACAGGTAAGAAATCAGTTCTAAAGGGTTCTGACAGTGGTAGGAGTTCCTGGACTTTGAACTGGATCTGATTCCAAAATTTATTTGGAATATTAGACAATGTACATCATCCAAAAATTCAGTAATTCCAACAGATAATATACAGGCAAATGAACAATGCAAAATACACTATTATCATATCAACTTGTTAATTGCTTTAAATTAAATAAAAACAAAAAAATCCATGGCCTGTAGTCCGCAAGGGAACTATACTGACCGAGTGGCCGCCACTTGTCAGCGAAGTTAGTGCCACCTCTTGAGGATAGAGGGTGTCCCATGGTCAGTGCAACGGGTTCCCACAGCTATTAATCTCGGTTTTCGATACAGGAGCCACTATTTCATTGAAAGAGCTCCTCAGTTATCCTCACAAGGCTGAGTGGACTGCGTTCCAGACCCACTACTTCTCAGCAAATCTGGTAGCACCGGGAATCGAACACAGACCTCTGGATCTGCAGCCAGGAACTTTGACCACTAGACCACAAAGGCGGTCAATTAAATACGTGGGGCAATCCAAAAGTTTCCAAAATTTGAATTTTGCACGCGAATGGTTATTAGTACATCGAAATACCGCTAGGTGTCTCCTCACACATTCTTCTTGAATCAGTGTGGCAAGTGGCGTCGAGTTGAGTGGTTGGGTTTATTGTTGGTGAACGTATTTCCATTGTTGTGTTTCTGTGAGTTTGTGGTTTTGCGATGGCTGACCTGAAAGAGCAGCGTGTCTGTATAAAGTTTTGTTTCAAACTTGGGAAAACCACTACAGAAACTCACCAAATGTTGAAGCAAGCTTTTTGTGAAAACAGTTTAGGCCAGACACAAACTTATAACTGGTATAAGCGTTTTAAAAATGGCCGAACACTGACTGATGATGACAATTGTTTGGGACGGCCATCAATGGGAAAAACACCAGAAAATATCGCGAAAGTTAGGGATCTGATTCTGCAAGATCGTAGACTGGCCATCCAAGACCTCTGTAACACCTTGGGACTAAGTTATGGTACATGTCAACGAATTTTGTCAGAGGAACTGAACATGAGGAGGATTGCGGCGAAGTTTGTGCCATGACTGCTGCAAAATGAACAGAAGCAGCATCGCTTGGAAGTCTGCAGGGAACTTCAGCAACAGCTTCAAGAGGATCCAAACTTTCTTTCGAATGTTGTCACTGGTGACGGAAGTAGGGTTTATGGCTACAACCCTGAAAGCAAGCAGCAATCGTCGCAATGGAAGAGCCCTTCTTCACCTCGGCCATAAAAAGCTCGACAAGTCAAGAGCAACATTAAGTCCATGTTGATCTGTTTTTCTTGATATTGACGGGATTGTTCATAAGGAGTTCGTCCCTCCTGGTCAGACAGTCAATAAAGAGTTCTATCGCGATGTTCTAAGGCGTTTGAGGGAGGACATGAGGAGAAAACGTCCAGAGAAGTGATGCACGAACGACTGGGTACTCCACCATGACAACACACGACCACATACGGCTTACATTGTGCAGGAATTTTCGGCTAAAAACAAGATGGCAGTTGTTCCCCACCCACCGTACTCGCCAGACTTAGCTCCATGCGACTTCTTTCTCTTCCCCAAGATGAAAATCAAGTTGAAGAGGCGAAGATTTGATACAGTTGAGAAAATTCAAGTGGAAACGCAGACGGTACTAAACACCCTAACAAAGAAAGACTTCCAGGATGCATTTGAAAAGTGGCAGAAACGCTGGGATCGGTGTATGTGCTCCCAAGGGGACTACTTTGAAGGTGATGGTGCAGAATAAGATCTAGGTAAGATGTAATAGTTTTTATTAATATATTTCGGGAACTTTTGGATTGCAACCACGTACACGTAAAAACTGTGTTAAAATTCAACATAGTTCTGAATCTCCTCCCACTCTGTATTTTACAGGAAAGCCTACATGGAAGTGTCAGTTGCATAAATAAATGAAAAAGGGTTATGACTAAAAAAACGAGATATTTACTGCCATTAGGGGCAAAACAAGTTTCTTCCAAAATGACAAAATTCTAAAACTTAAGTCCTAATATAATGCACAACATTAGATATGTCTAATTGTCTTCATGTAAAGATTAAAAACATTCTGATAAAAGGTGTTACCCGGCAAGTAAAGAGCATAATAGGCATATTTACCACTGTCTGATGCCATGAAAGACATAAAAGATTATAATACTGCTGTCATTTTAAAAATAAAGATATATTACGAGTATTTTAGCATATTTGACAAGCTGACATTCAAATGTTTCTTACAGATACACTCAACTCAGGCAAGAAATTCAAGACAGTTTCTTTGCTTACTTACTTACTCATGGAGCTGAGCCCTTCTTGAAGAGAAGCCAAATCTGCAGCTACTCAAGAATTTCCCAGCATTTTATGGAAGCCAAAGGTTCATTAGTGTGTTCACAAGAACCCTCCACTGGTCCCTATCCTCAGATAGATCAATCCAATTCATACCATCCCATCCTATCTCTCTAAGATCCATTCTAATATTGTACACCCACCTATGCCTTGGTCTTCCCAGTGGTCTCTTTCCTTCCGGCTTTCCCACCAATATCCTATATGCATTCCTTTTCTCCCCCATTCGTGCTACATGCCCTACCCATCTCATCTTCCTTGACTTGAACATTCTAATTATACTTGGAGAAGAGTACAAGTTATGAAGCTCCTCATTATGCAGTTTTCTCCAACCTCCTGTCGCTTCATCCCTCTTCAGTCCAAATATTCTCCTCAACACCCTGTTCTCAAACACCCTCAGTGTATGTTCCTCCCTTAACGTCACAGACCAAGTTTCACACCCATACAGAACCACAGGTAAAATTATAGTTTTGTATATTTTTTTTTATGTTTTTGACAGCAGATGAGAAGACAGAGGGTTCTGGACTAAATTGTAGCCAGCATTACCCGAGTTCAGTCTCCTCTTAATTTCCTCCTGAATCAGGTTTTGATTTGTTATTGTGTTCACAAATATCTGAACTGTGTCACATTTTCAAAACATCTGTTTTCTATTGTTATGTCATGATTTTGCCCTGCAATTTGGTCATGAGACAGCAACATATACTTAGTTTTCTCTGTGTTCACTTCTAGACCAACCTCCTTACTTGCGTCAATTAAAGTTTGTGTGTTTCTCTTTATAGTATCTATATTATCACCCAGTAGATTCACATCATCGGCATAGACCAACACCTGATGTGTCCCGTTTAATTTCAGTCCCACCTGGTTTTCGTGGACCTTCCTAACGGCATATTCTAACGCAAAGTTGAAAAGGAGTGGCAATAAAGCATCTCCTTGTCTTAGACCATTCTGGATAGGAAATTTATCAGACAAATGTTTCTTTAGTAAAATAAATATATAATGGAAAGCTAATATAAATTATTTTTTAAGATACATTTTCATTGCCATCTTTAACTCAACAAAGTAACACCAAGATTTGGTCATCCACCTCTGACCCTTGACATGACTGCATCAAAAGTGTAGGGTTGTCTTCTGAGTGTTAGTGACCTCCACAAAACAGTGTTTGTAATGTCAGAAGTCTGAGATTGAAAGATACATGCCATTCTATACATAACTGAAATTGTTCAACTACTTCAACTAGATTTACTTTGTACCAATTGAAAGACCAATAGTTTGTTGACATGTTCTGTCAGTTAAATGTGGGATTTAAACATCCAGCATGCCTGGGAAGTATAATAAAAATTCTCATCAACACACAAGGCTCCACAAATTCTTGTAATAACTAATAATGTAACTATGTAGATCTATACAGGTTCTTCTGTAAATTAATTTCGCTCAAGATATTACATGATGACATAAAAACTGACTTGAATTTCACATGACATTAATACTGGAAACAGAAATGAAGTGGGTGAGAACTGGATGGCTCAGATATTGGAAGCAGTATCATGTGAGACAGGACGTGATGCACAAGCAATTGGAATGAGGTTAAAATTTGAAAATGCAGCAGGACAGAAGTACAGGTCTCAAGTTTGTAAACAAGTAAAGTGGAGGTTCCACAATTGAAAACGCAGCAGAGCAGAAGTCTTAACACATAAGCCGATCAATACTTGGCCTATTATTATCTTCCTAGGAAAATAATAAAGTGGACAAAGAAAGTTGCCTTGTAGCTTATAAATTGTGCCATTTTCAATTCATTTTTGGTTTACAAAAATCTAAAGCCTGATTCAAAATTGAAATACAAAGCATTTCTGATGAATGTGGCAAAGGCCTGGGCTACAGACCAGACGGTGGCGGCAGAACCGGCAGCAGACACAGACTTAGTGCAACCAGGCCCATCAACTCCCACCCCACGCAGGCCTCACGTGGATCACCCTGGGCGACTCTCAGGTGATATGCGGAAACATACCCTCGTGAAAATTGTGAAGAGTGAACATTCCAAGGGGAAGCATCCTTCTAGGCAATGCTGTGTTTGCCTACATTTGCAAGTTCTGTGTAATGCCACTTCACAAAGGGGAATGTTTCCAGAAATGTCCACATTCTCAAGCACTTCAAGCATTGGTAAGTGTTCTCCAAAAATTTTAGTTCATAAAATTAATTAGGAGATTTTATATTAATTTTTAAAGTGAACAGTGCACAAGTTAGGATAGTAGGTTAATAATGCCGGTCCCCAGGGTGATTTAAATATTTAAATCGCTGGTCTACGATGTGTTAAGTTTGGAAATAAGTACAGTAGAGGTTTCAGATTTGATAATATGGTATAACTGAGGTCTGAGATTTAAAAATGTGGCAGGATAGACTGCAGTGAAAAATTGTATCCAATACCCGGTTTATGCAGAGGGCTCCAATTGGAATGTCTGAAACCATAAACTGTTATTCTTTATGTACTCATGTGGGTGAAGTAAAATGTGTCTTATGACTCATATCTAAAGCACTGACTGGAAAATGTGTACATTTTCTCACCTGTTTACATACTCATGGTCACTGTCATCCAATGTTGGAGACACCATGTTACCATATGATGGGGAATTCATCATGCTCAGATAATCATTCTGAAGTCCTTGCATCCATTGAGTATTCATATCAATATATGGATTATTGAGATCAACATAATGCTGAAATCACAAGAGAATAAAATCTGGTTATGAGTATTAGAAACATACAACATTATATTTCATGATAAGAGGTACAGCAATCCTTGTAACAGGCCGTGGAGGCCCATGGGTTTGTAGTATCTCAAGGCACCCACATTTTCTAGACAGTCGACTCACAGACGTAGGTAAGGTTGTCAGGCTCACACTTGGCAACTAATTAAATCTCTAGTAGAAGAACCTGAAAGTTCAGCCACCACTTATACCAAAACCTACCACTATACATAATCTTCGGCCACTTCCATCCAGCTTGCGTCCTCAAAGCTTGTCTCCCTAAGATCCATCCAAACTGTATCCTCCAATCTCCTGAATTCTGCAAGTGTCTGTCTTACAAAAGGTATACCTATCAAAATTCTGTATGCTTATCACACAAGGAAAGCTGATCAAATTAAGGATACAGCAACACAGACAAGCAGTACATTATGTATAGATGGCAATCATATGTCCTTGGTAAAGTGAAAGATAAATTTGTCCTTGTGCTTAATTAATTAAGCACCATGCCATGATTATGTATGTTGAAGTGGAGATATAGCTTAAAGTATTTTTAATCTCGGCATCAGATGGAGACTGGTGGACAGACATACAATCCACTTTACTCTTGAGGGAGAGCCCTCACTACCCACTGAATAGGAGGCCGCATGGGCCCTAGAGCTGGTCTGAAGGTTGCAGAGAAAAGAAAAATCTCTTGTCCCTTCAAAGGTAGGGGAGAGACAAAGTGTAGTCCCTGGTCATTCAGGTTGGGGATTCAGTGTCGAGCTAATGACCCCACCCCACAAAAATATCATGTTAGAGGGGGACAAGACCAACACAGCGTTTTAGCACCAGTAAAGGAGGAGGAGAGTGATGTAAGAGTTCCTTATATTATGCTCATTAAAGGGTTGAGCCATGTGAGTATGCCGGAATAATATTGTGACATGGCAGCTGAAACCAAAATAGTGGAGCCAGAAGAGATGGCAACTGCTTGAGAATGGCCAGTAAACAAGTTTCCATGGCAACCAAAACAAGCTACCATGCAACGGATATACATACCATAATAGAAGAACTGTTGCAAGTGTTGTTTTCTAATGAGCAAGTGCTGGGGCTATGTAAGGAGACCAGAGAGGCAGTTGTGTTGGCAAGGATCAGCAGCAATTTAGCAGTTGCCAGCTAGTGTGAGAGCCAAGGATAGCCAGTTAGTTGTGAGTTGCAGTGGCAGTCAAGAATATGACACTTGGAGACATGAGTTATTGGTGAGGCAGTCACCAGCTGGTAATGGTACGAACAGAAGAGGACATTGTTGGGATCTGTTGGCAGGCAACACATAGTGAAGCCACAGAACACTCTGTGGGTGCTACAGTGACCTGTAAAGTGTGTGAATTAGCAATAGCGCTATAATTCTTTGTAGTTACGAACTATCAGTGGTTAATAAAAAGGGGCATGCGGGAGTAGTTGGTTGAGGCACTATGCTACAAACCAGAAGGTTGCAGGATAAAATCCTAATGAGGTGGATTTTTTCAGTTTACCTAATCCTTCCAGCCACACTATGGCCCTGGGGTCGACTCAGCCTCTAACACAAATGAGTACCAGGCATATTCTTGGGGATAAAAAGGGCAACCGGTGCATAAGGCTGACAACCTTACCGCCATCTATGAGCCAACTGTCTAGAAAATGTGGGAACTTCAACATCTCACAACTTTATGTGCCTCCACAGCCTGTTACAGGGATAACTTTACTTTACTTTACTTAAGTGGTCAATAAATCCAATTACCAGCCAAAACCCCATGTATAATAACTAAACATGTGACAATATAATTACACTTAGAGTTAACTATTATTATGAGCAAGATAAGTGATCAATATGCTTAATAATTTACAATCCTACATTTATGAAACTAGATAACAGTTACATAATACTACTGAATACCTTACCCTTCTCACACTCTCTTCTAGCATACATCCCAGTTTCTCTGCAAGTTCACCAAAACTTGGCCTTTGGATGGGACGGGTTTCCCAACACTCCATCATTATATTGTAACTGGAAGTACATGAATACAGATACCCCAATGTATTATTCAAACATAATAAACAGTAATGTTTAAAATATATAGTTCAATACACAGAAGATCACTGTCTTCTTGGATGTGACACCATGTGGTCTGAAAGACCTTTACAAACGTTTCAGAATAACCCGCTGCCTCCATCTTCAGGGTAAAAGCTGGAGCATAGACAAAAGTATAAGGATGGGCCTGAGGGAGCAGCTCTTAAAAATCTGCCAAACTACAGGATGTCCCACCCCAGAAAACAGTAATCTCCAATGGGGAGGGGACTCTATGCAGCATCTGCAGATTAGGAACCCTTCACATCGAGAGAGCCAAGTTGCTAAGTTCTCTGTCCTTTTCTACTGAAGTGCAGAGAACAAAGCACAGTTCCCCTGTCCTCCCACTCCCTATATCCCTATGATTTATTGTGCTCTGCTTACTCTTCCACCATGAAGATGGAAATAGTTGGTTCATCTGAAACACTGATAATGATCTACTGCACTGCATGGCATCACATCATAGAAGATTGCAATCTTCATAGTCAATGCTGTGAGAACCAAAAATATCGTAGAGTTCAATAAAAGTATATTTGCCCATTCCATAACTGGTCTCTATGTGACTTCTGCTGAATGAATGAAGGGATTAATTAAATACTTGGGGGTGGTGGTGACGATTATGATTATGATGATGATGATGATGATGAGACAATTTCTGGGCTCAGTATTTAGGCTAAAATTAACCATCAAAAAGTCCACTTACATTCCTCCTGGGGCATACTGTGGCTGTTCCATTCTGTAACCACTGACCAACTTATTATACAGTTTTTCATCTGCTTCCATGCCTACAAATAAAGTAAAATAATTAGATGAGAACATGCTAACAAAGAACATGTATTTATTCAATAACATTTAATTAAACCAGTCAAGGAAGTGCTTTTAACTTCATATACACCTTCCATACTAAGTTACTATCAGCTTCATTAATCATTTTTGCTTAGGTATTAATCTGTGGGGACATCCCACATAGCACGCTGTTTCCACCGGTCTTTCAGACAACACTCACTCCTTAGTGAATATCGAATTGCCGGACGTTTCATTTATATTTATACCAGCACGCGCTGCAAATTTCCACTCCGCATTTTCACTAGCCAATCAGCGCTCTGCAAATTGTTGCTCCTCAATTTCAAGTTTCGCTCGGCCCACCGAGCATTGTATAAAAGGCAGAGCGCAAGCTCGCAAGTCATCAGTTCTCGGTCAGTCTTCAAGCAGTCTACAAGCAATCAGCACACTTCGTTGCCAGTGCTCGGTCTACGGAGGCATCGGCACTTCGCTGCGCCAGGAATGACTGCCACGGCTGGCCGGCGGTCGCACCCGACTCACCGGGCAACTAGGCTGCCTCGATTCGCCAGTAGTCATGTCCAACACACTGGGCAACTGGCGTAGCTACCGCCTCTCCGCTCCAGCGACCGCGCTCGATGACCAGACTTTCACCAGCAGCTGCTGCGCTGCGATCAAGCAACCTCCACCATCTGCCGCACCACGATCAAGGAACGGCCGCACTGCGGCCAGTCCACACACCGCAACCAACATCCCTTCCTACCGGCACACGCCGCTCTATCTCAACAGCCAAGCATCTCAGCAACCACGGTCCTTTTCAGGACCTACAAACTATTCCGAAGAAGTGGGTTGTCATAGAAGTAACGAATTGACGAAGAACCCCACAAATCCATTAATCTGCATTTTTATGCTAGATTCTCTCCAGGCTTTAGTAGGGCCTCTATGTATTTGGAAGTAATTAAAACAGTCCTATCTTGTGACCCTGGTAGAACAAGGATGTGAAACCTGTACAACAGATGAAGGAAATAATTTTGATATCTGGCATAAAATGTGATGAATATTTTTTACACATTTAACAGCATCAGTCAGTCCAACAGTAATATGCAGACCTACGAACATGTACATAAAACAGTGAGTGATCATTGACAGTTAACTGGAGAAAATAAATTCCCATCAAGCGACCAGTGACTGCTAAGTAGAACAGCATGTATATGAGCTGCTTATATTCTGAAAGAGTGTTTTCCTTCCCACAATAATTCTTCGATATTGTAACAGATTTGATCATAGCATTGTCAGGCATGGCTCAGTAAACACTTTCCAACATGCAACAATGAAGGGGAAACTGTGTTTTCTATGTGGTCTTCACCAAGCAACAACAGGAACCGAGTTCTCTGTGACTAGCTGCTAGGTTACGTAATGGTTCTCATAATAGAAGAGGTGTTTTCTGTGTGGTCCATGCCAAGGCTATATAATGAGTTTCCCAGAGTAACTGAAGCAGTGGAATCCCTCCACCGTGACCCTGCGAGTCGTAGGAGGCAACGAAAAGGGGAAGTCTCAAATGTGAGACAGTAAAATATGGTCGCAAGTCTCAAGGGACTAGGACCCGAGAAACACTGCGCTGGCAAGGACCAGCAGCATATGCAAAAGACAGACCCGTCCTCTCGTCAGAGAGGGCGCCCCACAGAAACAAGACGGTAACAGTCGAGGAGCAATAAATATCTGGTCATGAGCCCCAGGAGGGTGCTCGATACCAAGACTTACTGGCTGACTGACCGTCAGTCGCAATGTGACTTGGACTTGGACTTGGACTGAAGCAGTGGAGAGTCAGTTGCCAGTACGACATACACACAGGAATTTTGTTAGTTGAAGAAGAATTGGAAGTCAGCCTAAGAAGACTTAGTGTGTGACTTTACATGTGTTATAATTACAGCAATCTTGAGAGTGGTATAATTATCTGTATTTATGACTGATGAATATCAAATAAATCAACTCAGAAATCCAAACCCCATCTACAAGTCACTATTACACCTGACAATATGAACAGCTGCTATTTTGGGGGCATATTTAATCCAGAATAAACAAAACATTATATTCAGAAATTAATTACCTGGATAGGGTGTTCTTGCAAGAGAAAAGAATTCCCAGAGTACAATGCCATATGACCACACATCAGACTGAGTAGAGAAGATGCGATCCCTGATGGATTCTACTGCCATCCATTTCACTGGGAGTGGACCCTGTATGCAAGATTTATGGAATACACAATTCATAACTTAACAGACATGCTCGTAGTGTAACAGTATATATACAAAGCAAAAATGCATCGTAAATCATGCATATTTCATTACACTACCACTAGAGAGCTCCTACATGTTCATTTTCTCCAGTCACCAGTCAAAAAAGTCAATTCAGAAAATTACCGTCTTCTAGGTTGCAACACCATGTGGTACGGAAGATGGCACCACCTTCCTCTGACACTGGTACCTATTCATCAAACCACCGGTCTTCAGAATTTATACCCACTTTCCCTCTCTTTGCTGTGCCTATAAACACTGCTGGAAATTATTTTCCAAATGCTCTTTCATTTCAGCAGTCATACTGCTATGAATGTCTATATGTAATTAAAAATTAGTCTATTTGCAGCTTTGTTTGCTGCAGGTTTCTCGCATGCTACTTGCTCTTTGACCTCACACTGACCTGGTACGTTATTCTGAAATGTTGGTGAACTTCTATGGGAATCCACGTCAAACAGCAGAAGGCTGTACTCTTCATAGTCACAACTGTGAGAACCTCAAATTCAACATGTATAACAGGAAGAAGAAAGTGAATTTTCACTTACATCTCCTTTCTTACGGTAATTGTCTGACTTGTACATGCTCTTGGCCAAGCCAAAGTCACAGATCTTCACAATGTTGTCATCTGCCAGAAGAATATTTCTTGCTGCCAAGTCTCCATGCATAACCTGCAATTGAAAAATGCCTTGATCTTTAGATTAAGTGAAGATATTTCAGGATTACAATAATGGTATCAATAATGTGAATTGCTTGCAATCATTCTTGAAAATTAAATACATTTAAATAATATAGTGACAGACGTTTTGAAAATGTGGCACAGTTCAGATATTTGAGAACAACGATAACAGATTGAAACCTGATTCAGCAGGAAATTAAGAGGCGATTGAACTCGGGTAATGCTTGCTACCGTTCAGTCCAGAACCTTCTGTCTTCTCGTCTGTTGTCCAAAAACATAAAAATTAGAATAAACAAAACTATAATTTTGCCTGTGGTTCTGTATGGGTGTGAAACTTGGTCTCTTACATTAAGGGAGGAACATAGACTGAAGGGTATTTGAGAACAGGGTGTTGAGGAGAATATCTGGACCGAAGAGAGATGAAGTGACAGGAGGTTGGAGAAAACTGCATAATGAGGAGCTTCATAACTCGTATTCTTCTCCAAGTATAATTAGAATGATCAAGTCAAGGAGGATGAGGTGGGCAGGTCATGTAGCACGAATGGGGAGAAGATGAATGCATATAGGATATTGGTGGGAAAGCCAGGAGGAAAGAGACCACAGGGAAGACCAAGGTGTCGGTGGGTTGACAATAATAGAATGGATCTCAAAGAGGTAGGATGGGATGGTATGGATTGGATAGATCAGGCTCAGGATAGGGACCAGTGAAGGGCTCTTGTGAACATGGTAATGAACCTTCGGGTTCCATAAAATGCTGGGAAATTCTTGAGTAGCTGCAGAATTGGCGGCTCCTCCAAAAGACTCAGCTCCATGAGTGAGTAAGTAAGTGACCAGATTCTGGGCATTGATATCCTGGGTTCTTCATATGATACAAACAGTAGTACTGAATGATGGGCAGAGCATGGGGCACACATGGAAGAGAAGAGAAATGCTAAGTTTTGATAGTAAAAATCGAATGAAAGAAACCACGTGGAAGACCTAGGCACAGATGGGAAGTTATGAATCTAAAGGTGGGAATACACGAGCGCACCGCTGCTGTAATGCAACACAGATCGAACTGGTTTCGCGACTTATTTGCTCGTGTGTACGTGACTTTGAACACGCGCAGCGCACGCCTCAAATGCCGCGCAGCGATCCAGTTCATGTCGGTTTTTCTAACGAACACAAAGGGATTTGTTGCCGCAGTGTGGTCGGGTTCGGTTGCCATTTTTCTCGTGAAGAATGCATGCCTCAACCATGGAGCGGTCAGAAGAAGATATGTTGGGGCTCATAGAGGCATACAAATCATTCCCTCTACTGTGGAATCCCGGAGAAAATGATTATTATAAAAAGAACAAAAAAAGTGACACTTCCTCGTCTTCCATGGTCGTGTGGATGGCAAAGACAGAATGGAACTGAGGGGCTCGCGGCTTGCGCGCTCCATTCAGACGGCTCGTTGCGTGCACATCGCTTGTTCGAGGTGCACCAAATCACTCCGCGCATCACTTGTAATGCCGCATTACACCCGCGGCACGCTCCTGTATTCTGGACTGGATTCACCTGCTTCAGGATAGGGACCAGTGGAGAGGTTTTGCGAATATGGTAATGAATCTTCATGTTCCCTAAGATGCTCCGATTTCTTGACTAACTGAACCACTATCATTTTCTAAAGAAGGATCATGTTCCCCATTCAATTAGTTTTTAAGTGGGATCTAGTGTTCTCAAAATGGTGAATAGCGAGTTACAGTCTTCTGTGGTGTGATACAGCACAGTTTTGGAAAGAGCTATCAACATTTACAGAGAACCTGAACACTGAAGGGACAAGTTCCTCCAAAACAATGGTAACTATCTATGAGAGTACATGATATTACACCCCAGAAGCTATATAGTCTCGATACTAACAGCGTCATTAAATAGCTAACCAACTAGACATCCCAGAATACAATAACTTTAACACAGATTAATTTACAGAATACTATTTCAATCAGTCAGATTAAGTACTGTCCACTGAGTATCAAGTACTCAGAGAAGACTGTTATCAAATATTTCTGGAATCAACATCAAATAAGTTTGTCTCTAAAATGTATCACTCCATGGAGTTAGCAGATTCATCATTTCCATTAAAAACTTAAATTTTAAAATCAATGGATAGCAGAAAAATTATACTCCAAACTGAGATACTAAGATCACCTCCTCTGCAAGTCAAAATTTGATCTTCTCTGAGGTAGGTGTGACACAAAGACCACATTTACCTTTCTGGAAGCCAAATAATCCATGCCTCTTGCCACTTGAAATGCCCAACACAGCAGATCATGAGTGCAAACGGGACGAGTAGTGCCCTTATAGTCACCTCGGTAATTTGATCTCCATTCTGGTTGTATGCTGTTGTTACTTAACATGCACTCATCCTGCTCACCTTCAATAAAACAAAACATTTATAGAATTCTACATACGTCCACCCAGTTTTAAGCTAACGCTCTTACAGGAAATCCTTTCATGACTTAGTAGTAAATCCTCTTCATACCTAAGAATTAAAAGTGTTTAACTAATTATGTACAAACACAAAAATAAAATGCTGTCTGCATATTAAGATGAGAAAGGATTTTGGTAGGAAAGCTAGAACAAAAGAGACTACTAGGAAGTCCTGATGTAGGAGTTAGGATAATATTAAAATTGATCTTTGAGAAACAGTATGAGGTGTTATGTCCTGGATTGATCTGGCTCGAGATAGGGATCAGTAGAGGGCTCTTGTGAAGACAGTAGCAAACTACGGGGTTCCATAAAATGTCACATAATTCTTGAATAATTGTGTTACTGGCAGCTCTTTAAGATGGGCTCAGCTCTATGGAGTTAGTTACTTATATGTTTATCTGAACATCAAACTGGGCTTCAAAAACTCAATCTGAATTATAGAAAAGGAGAATTTCACAGATAAATATATATGGATGCATTTTTTTTTTTTTTGCCTGTAACTTCAGTAGTACACAACTGGGGACCATGGCCCTTATTGCATACTTCTGACTATGACTCACATTAGGGTAAGCAGATTGTGGACAGAGATGTCTAGGAGTAAGGGGCTGGAACAGTGTGCCAAATGACTTGGATTTCATACAAGCCAAATCCAATGTGCTGCTTTCATTTATGAAATGATAAATGCATTTATATGAACATAAACTTCACACTATACAATAGGAAGTTCTTCAGTACTCCTTACCAAAGCCCTGTGTACAGTGAATCACACTGTACATTCTCATTTTAAAGATGTTAGAAGTAAAAAATATAGCACAGACATAAGTATACTGATTGTAGTAATTTTAATATCCATTAATACATTATGACATGTTGACTAAAAGTTTAGGATCTTGAAATCACGGAAATATTGCAGAAGCATCCATTACCAACCAATGACAAGCACCCAAACAGCCCAATACATATACAACAATCAAGGAACTGTTGGGGAGTGGTGATTTCTGTTTGGTCTGAAATAAAATGATACGCAGACAGGATGCAGGCTAAAGGAGTCTCCATTGTCTGATCCCATAGTGTAGCGACATGTCAACAACACAATAACAGTGAATATTTGTAAACTGTGCTATTATCTGTAGAAAAGAGAAATCAGTAATCAATAAATCCACTAACTATTCAATACCTACAGTTTAGTCACAATCATGTGACAATATTCTTAATGTTTCTTTCTTTTCAGAATATTGAAACATGCCTACTGCATAGCAAAGTAATAAAGTTTTCAGACTAAGAACGTATAACACAGCTTGGGATGGCTTACTGAAGCCAATACATGCTAGGTAACAAATGTATTGTAACGTGTTTAGTTACTGAAGATGCCGTTCGGATTGTTAACTGGTTTATTTAACAACCTACAAGTCTCGACTACAATTAATTACAACAATGTTATGGGCTTCCACACTTTACAAACCCTACACACAAATCTCTTCACACTGTCCTCAGTAGCCTACATGTATTCACAGTACAGGAGCTATACAAGTCTCTCTGTGTTACACACTACAAATTACACAATTACACACACGTCCGGTTCTTCTTTCCGCGACTGCTGCTATACTCCAACTGTCTTCGGTGGCTGCTGCCTTGAGAACTGTCTTCAGCGGCTGTCTAGTTCCCTTATAAACCCTCAGCCTGACAACGGGAAATGCCTCGCTTCCTTGTTGCGTAGTCGCCGTGTTTGCCGATAGCCTAGCAACCCTGTTGGGAGTTGTTTACGGCTACGTAGAAACTGTGGCATTCCATGTTACATAATGGGTACCGCTGTTTACTCGCTTTGCCTAGCAACCGCTGTTTAGTCACTTTGCTTAGCAACCGCTGTTTACTTGCTTTGCATAGCGACCAGCGTTCTTGGACTCGTCTCACTTCGGCTCCGCTCAGCACGTCACCGCTGGCCGGGGGGGGGGGTCCCTCCATAGCGCAACACGTCACAGTATATTTAACTAATTAAGCATTCTTTATGGTTTGCATCCTGTTGTGTATTTGATAAAGGAATAAATGGATTCCTCAACAACGTAAAAATCTTCAAATGAAGGCAAAAATAGATACTGTCATATCACTATTAACAGCATCAGCAATAATAATAATAATAATAATACATACATACATACATACATAATTTATTTACATCCATAAACTTTTACACAAGTACAATTGGACAAGTCAGTTTAAAACATCTAAAACACTACAACTCAACAACTCTTAAAAATGTACAAAATGATACACAAGACTAAGAACAATACAATCATCTTAGGATCATCATCCCCCACTGAATAACAACAACAACAACAATTTTACATTATAAATAATAGTGATATGACAATATCTACCTTCATCTTCATTTGAAAATATTAACACTGTGTTGATGGACCCATTTACTCATTTAACTAACAAAGCAGCTATACCATATTGAGTTATTTAACACATAAGTTGCATTACATGATGTAAATATCATTTTTGACCTCCACTATCTTTAAAATTCTGTCCTGTTATGCATTTTTCTATACCATATTTGGTCTGATGGTACACTTTATCATTGCATGAATATAAATTATATTATGAAGACAACTGAACTATAATTTCAACACTCACCTGTAGGAGTCATGGAGATCAGGTTCATTTCGATATCACCACCTGCTACTGCTGGAGATCGGTCACCGGGATGGACACAAGCAGCTCTGTAATCCACGGCCATATCATCTGAGCGACTATCACCTCCACTGCTGCTGGAGAAGGATAATGCTGCATATTTCACCCTACCAACATGTCAGTTAGTGTATCAGGCACATGCAGACTGAAGTTAGTTAATAAAGCTAGAACAGTAGAACCATGCACCAGCACATCATTAAAGTTTCCTCTCCCTTTTCTTGCAACTGAATGATGTGATGAGTTTTCTTTGAACTAGCAGAAATATTGTGGATTTGAGATTATCATAGCAGTGACTATGAAAAGTAACTATCTTTTTGGATGTAATGTCCTGCAGTCTAGTAGAAGTCCACTAACGTTTCTGAGGCATGGACTGCCTTATCTTCAGGGTCCATAAAATAAGCTGAGCAAGCAACCACCAGCAAACAGCTGTTGGCCACCTGCTTCTAGCTGGTATCTTGCTTGCTTACTCTTTGACCCTAAGATGGAAGCAGTGTATTCCTCTAAGACACTGGTGTACTTCTACCAGATTACATGACTGTATATCCCAGAAGATAACACTGTTCACAGCAGAAAGGAAATAATGTATAATATGCAGCATCTTCTGGAACATTCTCCATACATGTCTGAATGTTTAAAACGATTTGCACTCAACATTATTTCCCTGATTTACTCCATGTGATCCCCAGTGTGACTTCACGGAGTCATATCAGTATTTCACCACCCACAATATTAATTTCCACATTCTATATTGGAACATAACCAAACATTGCAGTTGTGTGGGTGGCACTCCTGCTTTGTGTCCCAGGTTCAAATTTCAACTCTCAGATTGACAATCCTGACTGAGGATTTTTATGGTTTTCCTAAGTTCCTGCAAACAAATGCTAGGGCAGTACCTCAAATTAGGCCAAAATGTCTTCCTTCTATATCCTTTCCAATTCACTGTTGCCTTAAGGTAGCCATTACACTAGAGATAAAAGAAGTTCTAGGAAGAACTAATTGTCTCCTTTCCTTTGATATGACACAGGCTGCATAGAAAATGACACCTCCAAAAATGAACTGTTTCCACAGGAACATCTTTACCTAGTTGCTACCTAGCATCAATAGGGGGATAGACAGACCCACAGACACATGTTCCCAATATTTCTTCTATTGCTGCGTGTATTCATTGTCATGTGAATGTGTTTACTGAGCTATTACCTAGCAAGAAAAGGAGGGATACACTTTACTAAGCCTTTACCTAGCAACGATATAAGGCATACAAATACAGACAGACAGAGACTGATGGGAGGGATTTATGAAATACACTGCTGATAAGGGCTCAGGTGCCATGACATTCATACTAAGATTCATAATGACTGGTTCAGGCATTCAGAAGTTAATAAGGGGGGATTCACAGACACACAGACAACATGCTGATCACATAAGCCCATTTTAGGAAAGTAGTCTAACAAGAGTACTACATGCACTGGTTAGTGAGACAGAACAATAGAGGCTGAATTCTGCCTGCAATAAACTTTTCTCATACATGCAGCTGTAAGAAAGACTTTCCCTTACTTGGATTTGCTTTTAATTGATTCATTTCTTGAAAGAAGCTCCACTCCTATTGTTGGATCTATCCACCCAGTTTTAGGGTCCAGTTGATCAATAAAGTCCTCACGATGACGCAGCAGATAATTATGCAAGTTACCAAAACGGCAGTATTCCACTATGACTAACAACTCCACTGAAACAAACAATACATACACAAAAATCACCATCACATGACACTCACTGCACAACATCTTTATTTAGAACTGAAGGGGCCTTAGACTTATACTAAAATCTCTTCCTCTAAGGGCATTCATTCTGGCAATGCTTGACCATACACCATTCTGGCATCTCTTCCATATATTTCATATAAGCCTGAATATAAGGTGACCACTCGTTTTTCCAATGAGAAAATTGGAAAAAATTTTGTATAAAACTGAATATGTCATTCAGTTCTGAGGCTGTAAGCAACAGGGAGTAAAACTATACTACTAAGTTGTAATAAATTCAAAATTTTAACACCTTAATTTTAATTCTAGGTATTTTCAAAATATTAAACATTAAACATTTCATAGAATATGATACATGCATAGTATCTATAGTAACAAATAACAAGAGAAGAGCATATATTACAATATTCTGAGTAAACAGCACTATTTAGATGTCCATGGCCTGCACCTTATGCATATAAGACTGACTGTCTTCAACAGCAAACCTTCAATGAGGCGTTCCTATTTCATTAGTAAATATCAGTGTGGAAAGGAAGAATGAAATCAAATATCATATTGTGACGTGGATGGCGCAACAGCAAGTAAGGGTCACGTGAACTCTGCTCTCTCACGAGTGACGTCACATACCCCCACTCCTTCCATCATTATGCAATGCTCAGTAAACACCCCTCCCCGCTAGGCTGTGACGTCACACAACAGGGGAGCCCGTTACACTGTTACTAGGCATTCGGTAAACACAATGTTTACGCAACAGTGGTACCTATCACATAACTGTTTTCTGTGTTGTCTGTGCCGAGCCTAAATAAGGAGCAGCGAACACTATTCAGTAGTAAGTGAGTGAGTAGTGAGTGAGTTACTAGAGAGAGAGTGACCAATCAGTTGCAGTCTAGCATTCGCCAGAGTGAGTTGAAGTCCATTGTTACTGAGTGAATGGAAATGACTACAGGAGGAGAAGTAACTGTGATACTGCAGATGGCAGTACTTGTGAAACTGTAAATTGTGTAATTGTAAGAGTGAGTGTACAATAAATTCGCTAGATCCAAGATGGTGTGAAGTTATTTGTCGCGTGCATACCCAACACGTGACAATTTTATATTGATTACCGAAGCAGCTGGCATATCTCAGTCATACACCTACTTGTGTAAGATTTTATGGGTGTAAATAAATAATGAATTATGAATTACAGGGACTATGTCACATGCTGGATAATGGAGAAATCATTATTACATTTTTCTTTTTCTCTCACTATCCAGACTGGCTTTGGGGCTTACTCAGACTCCTACACAATATGTACAAGTGGCTCTTTCCTTAGGGGCAAACAGTGTCAACATGACCACTCATGCTCACCTAATACCAAGACTATGTATGGAGTTATACATCTTCATGTTGAGGTGTTTAATTGGCTTAGTGATCCAGGTTTAAATCTCCTGTTAGTATGAAGCTTAGTAATGGGATTCATATTCTAAGCAAAGTGGGGCCAGGACTGCTGGGTGCTGGGGTATGCCAAACTAGAGCACGCGCCAGCATAACTGAGCAATGTATGGATGATAAAGGCTAAGCACAGTGACAACTTTAACTTTTACTGAAGTACCGAAATGAAAGCTGGGATAGTTCAGTCAGTATGGTGACAGGCTACAGACTGGATTACAGGGGTTCGATTTCCAGAAGGGGCAAGAGATTTTTCTCTTCGCCACAGCGTCCAGACCAGCTCTGAGGACCACCCATCCTTCTATCCAGCAGCAGCTGGGGGTTCTTTCGCCATGAGTAAAGTGGCAGGGCACGAGTCTGACCACTCACTTCCATCTAGTGACGAGGTCAAGAATGGTGGGGCTATACCTCCACTCCCCCATACATCTTCATGGCATAGTGTTTAGTTGCCTACTTAATTAACCACAGGGACAACTTTGCCTCTGCCTTACTGACTTTAAAAATTAAACATTTTTCTTAAGTAACTGGTTTTTTATATCAGTTCCACTGACTATACCATACATAAATAAAGTCTCTGTGAAAACTGTACAGTGATATCATTTACAATTTTACATAAACCAGGATGCAAACAAACAAACTCCGTGGCCTGCAGTCCACAAGCAAACTATACCGACTGAGCAACTGCCGCTTGTCAGCGAAGTTAGTGCCCACTTTTGTGGACAGTGTGTGTCACGTGGTCAGCGCAACAGATCCCCATGGCCGTTAATCTCGGTTTTCTAGACTGGAACCGCTAGTTCCTTGAAACACCTCCTCAATTATTCTCACGAGGCTGAGTGGACCCCGTTCCAGACGCACTACTTCTCAGAAAATCTGGTAGTGCCAGGAATCGAACCTGGGGCCTCAGGATCTCTAGGCAGGAACTCTGCCCACTAGACCACAGAGGCGGTCAAACCAGGATGCATTAAAATTAAAATTCAATAACCTAGATTCTGTCTTCCACATGCTTGCATCAGGAGGGATAGTTTGGTATGGTTCTTTACATTCCACAGACCTGCAATTAATTCACAAACTTGATTACTACAGTTGGTTCACAAGTGATGTTACATGTCAGCTACTTATTATGGAGAAGGAATATAAAGTCTTGACAGTGTGCCATAAAAAGTACTACAAAAATATTTTTATATTTACTCACTCTTGGCCAAATTTTTGGTGCTGGCTCCCAATAAATTGACTACATTGAGATGTTTACCAAGATGGACCATGATCTTGAGTTCTGATGCAAGGGCTCTAATGTATGTACGGTCCGCATTTCTCTTGACCATCTTCACAGCAACTGTGGTTTTCATTTCTCCCTCTACGATACCCCAAGCTTCTGCTTTCAGCACTACACCAAATGCTCCAGCACCTAACTGCTTTCCTGAAGCATAATATACATACCATCAGAGAGTCATCTTCAAGAGACCGATTAAGTTTACAGATTTCTGAATATGATGCCATGCAGTTTCATAGATGGGAACTAACAGTTTTAAGGAACCTACTGCCCCCATCTACTAGTCTGAAAACAAGAGGCAGCAGTTCCTACATAACAGTGGACACATCTACCAAAGTACACAACATTCAAGGAGACTGTAACCTAATATTTGCTGCCATAGAACCTCAAATCTCAGATAATTATTTTCATTACATAATAGTTTAAAGAAGAGACTGCCAAGGCAGAATATGTTGTGGTTTCATTTACTAACAAAAAATTACTATGACTTAATTGAATTTAAAATGTGTGACCCTATACAGATCAGATGCCCCAGTATATATAAAATGTTGCAACAATTAAACTTCCAAAAGAGCAATTAGATATTAAGTTTTTAGAAAATTATATTTTACATTAACTAAAATTAAAATACATTTTCAAAGAAATCCAATCCTTTATTACTTTAAGTTTTCATAGCACTAAAGGTTTTGTATCTTACATAAATTTTTAAGTTTTCATGAAGGTCACTCTTCAGACTGTGGCCCTCTGGGTTATGACACCACAGAGTCTCATAAATGGGATACCAAAGTTTTGGAGGAACACGTTCACTCCAACTTCAGGGTTGAATTGTATAGGCTGGGAAATCAAGTGGGTTATATCAGTAACCTCTTTGGGGAGGTAACATTATGCAGGATTCATCTCTCGATTCAATCCAGCTGATTCCTCACCCTACACACTTCTACCTTGAAGATGAAAGCAGCATATTCCTCCGAAACATCCATATCCTCCTGCAAGACAGTAATTCCCATTTAATGCCGTGGATACCTTCTGGTAAATCATGACATTATGTGAAACGACATTAAGCGGATCCATTTTCACCATAAGACACTTAAGAAATATGAGTATGTAGGTTCCTCAGCCTTTCTTCATCCTCATATTGTGCATTATAATGCAGAAAACATGAAAGCAATTGTAAATACTTGTATATTCTTGGCTATAAATACATGCAATTGTAAAATATAATTATATTTATTTTATATTTAGTATGAAACATTGTATTCACCAGTGTATAAAGCTGAAGAGAGTGAATGGTAGATGATGGCACAGCCAATATTAAACACTTGTTTAAGCGATTAACCCTCCTCTTTGAGCATTTTCTTAAATTCTGGGATGAATGATATAATGAGTTAACACAACACTGTACAGGGCCTTGGTATGAAAATTGTATCAGTGTAATAACAGAACAATATTCACTGCAACAACATTAAGGACTTACTGTACTGCACAGCATGCATACTGAGGTGCACACTCAATTATTTTGTTCTTGGTGAATTCTTACCACTGGAATGAAGTACAGGAACTCACCTAACTTCAGCTTATCCCTAGGAAATTCCCACTTCTTGTCATATGGTAGTAATTCAGCTTGATCATCCACAGACAGTTCAGGGTTTATGCTGTCCAAAGCACCCTTTTCAAAATTTGCCAGTCCTGCTATGTTCAACTCCCTGCGTAATTTCTACAGTAAAGGAACATAAAATCACATGAAAACGACCACTGCAGAGAAGTGGTAAGACTATTCCATATTATATAGCAGATCCAATAAAAGAAGGGCATAATCTCTGGAAGTTATAAGATACCAACACACCATTATTGTGGTGGGCTGGCACAAGCCCAAACGCCACTGTAGGTGATGAGAAATACACCATCAAGTTAACACTGATTTAATTTCTAAAAACTTCATCACAGTTAATAACAGAAAATTTTCTAATACTGTGAAGAAAAACAATTATTGGTGTCATGAGTCTTAAAAGTCTGTACAGTCTTTCAATTACTGACAATTAATGGTCACAATATTAAAAATATTGTACACGATAAAACAACAACAGAAATTAATTTTCATTTGATGCAAAAAAAAAGGTTAATAAAAGATACCACCCTTAAATTAATGCCACCTCAGGCAGCTGCTTGGTTCACCTGTTTGTCATGATTGATCGGTTAACAGGCTCATATATTTCTCTCATTTCTGAGACAGGATACAAAGTATCACACTATATAGCCACACTTATGCCAGTCCACTTGTTTCTAATAGGTGTTGAAGGCATTAGCAATTTCTTCTGGGTCCCTCACTTTTTTCTTTTATATGGAGAGGTGGTATCTGTTCCATCAGATGTAATTTACCTGTTTCATGTTTTATTATATTCCAGGTTGTTTTTATCTGATTACCTGATTTTGCAATAAGCTGACAGTAATGTTGCCTTTTAGCCTCTTTTATAACTCTGATCAGGATTTTGTAATACTTAATATAATGTCACGTATTGGGCGTATAACGCGACAAATAAGTTCACGCCGTCTGTGCACTTGTCTGTGAATTATTACTGTCCCTGCTATGCATGTATGTATGTATGTATGTATATATATATATATATTTTGTGACATGGAAGGCGCAACAGAAAGTGGGGGTCACGTGAACTCTGTGGTCTCGTGAGTGACGTCACATACCCCCACTCCTTCCATCAGTATGCAACGCTCAGTGGGCAGAGGAGTGGCTGTGTTCTTACCAAGGGATACCGCGGTTTCTACACAGCAGGAGACAACTCTCGCCAGCGTTGCTAGCAACACCTGTAAACACAGCATCAGGCAACAGCGGTACCTATCACGTAACTGTTTTCTGTGTTGTCCGTGCCGAGGCTAAATAAGGAGCAGCGAACACTATTCAGTAGTGATTAGTGAGTGATCAGTTAGTGAGTAGTGAGTTACTAGAGAGAGAGTAACCAGTCAGTTGCAGTCTAGCAGGAGAAGTAATTGTGATACTACCAATGGCAGTAGTTGTGGAACTGTAAATTGTGTAATTGTAGGAGCAAATGTGCAATAAATTCGCTAGATCCAGAATGGCGTGATGTTATTTGTCGCGATATATACCCAACATGTGACAATATATATTATATACATATATGCAATCCAGTCATTTTTATACTACCTACTATTTATTCTGAAAAGGAAAACTAGCCTCAAATATATTTAGAAAAGTATGTAAAAAGGTGTTAAAACTTATAGTTTATATCCTTATCTTTACAAACAGGTTCCCATGTTTCATTTTCTAAGAGGCACTGAAATTGACCAATAGTTTAATTATTTATTTTCCTGATTTTCTGTTTCAGGGGTATTAAATTTTCCTTTGTAGTAATATTACCTAATATAAGAAATTGAGCGTAACGGCTTGAGAGGCCGCTGACTATAGGAGATGTATGAGAAGAGCCTAACCTAGCACTCTCTATAAAAATATTACCAATGGATGTTCTAAGGGAATTCTGAATTCTTGCTACAAAGTTCACAATGTGTGACAAATTGTATGTCCTTAGTAGGGAATTGGGGCACGCAGTAGTGTAGTTGATTGAAGCACTATGCTAAAAGCTGGAAGGTTGCGGGTTCAAGTCCCGATGAGGTCATTGAATTTTTTTCAATTGACCTAATCCTTCCAGCTGCACTATGGCCCTGGGGTCGACTCAGACTCTAACAGAAATGAGTACCAGGAATTAATTAACTAATTTTCCTGGGGAGTAAAGCGCGGCCGGCACATATGGCTGACAACCTTACCACCACCTTTGATCCGATTGTCTAGATAATGTGGGACCCTCAACGTCTCGCAACCCTATGGCCCTTCACGGCCTGTTACAGGGATAGCTTTTCTTTCTTAGTAGAGAGTTGATTGATGTGTGTAAATATAATATATAACAAGATTTGATTGTCGATAAACAACAAAAGTAAGACTTCCATAAATATGATACATACCCTATCTGCGCGGATCCTGATACAAAGATATATTATCAACACTGCTAAAACTGCAGGAACGAGTACAGCAAAAATTACCAAAGGAGTATTTATTCCTGGTTTATCTGAAACATGCAACATGAACAAGCACAGGTCAAGAAGAAATACACATAAAATATCTATTAATATGCAAATCTGTCAGTATACAAATAGTGTCAGGTCAAAACATAGTGGCTCTAGTATAAAATGTGGTAATCTAGAAAAGTTTTTCGCAGTTCAACTTCATACCATTGACATAAGTGAAGAAGAGCTGAAGAATATATACAAGATCATGATGAAATTAAAGAAATAGTGATATGCTATAAGAAACCAATACGTCAAGTCAGTTACCACTGCTTTGCTTCTTGTTTAGCAATTTTTCATTTTGATAATTCAGAAGACTCAAAAAGAATCCAAAATCATGAATCATCAAAGAGTTACCAATATGGAAAATTAAATTCAATATAACTTACCCTTGAACTGAAGTGTTGTTGTTCTGCTGACCTCTTCAAGGCGATTTGAGACCACACACCTATATGTTCCTTCATCTTCCAGTTTAGCAAACTGAATAAATAGCGTTTGATTTCTATCTTTCAGTTCTATGCGAGGGTCTTCACCAATAGGAATTCCATCCTGAATTTGAAGAAATATTTTATACAGATAACATCTGCACATGAAAATGTGTATGACAGAGTTCTAGGAAGAATTTTTCAGCTGTTTAAAAGCACTTGAATAGTTAACTCCTTTGAAATGCTGGTCTGCTTGCTGCTTACTCCTTGCTGGTTAATTGCTTGGCCTACACTTTGACCCTCAGGATGGAGGCAGTACATGTCTTTGAAACATTGGTGAACGTCCCTTGGACTACACAATGTCACATACTAGAGGACAGTATTCTTCAGTTTTTCTAAAATTAATTTGCACTAGATTATTACAATGTTCCACGAAAAATTGAAAGTGTTGTATGTCTTTAGATTATACACACACTAGACCTATGACAGAAAACTGGTCAATATTCATACTGGGTAGCCATTATAAACAAGAGAAGGCAGGCGTGATCCAGCTTACAGATGAAGAGGTAACTTAATTTATTGGCCTTTGCCCCATTTATTCTGGAAAAAGACCAGTCAGACTGGAACCATCTAAGCAGAAACTGGAGCCTGATCCTGTCAAAGTCGTTACAAGAAATTCAGACAACTATACATTAAACATTTATATACAGACATATTAAGTATTCAACTATTTGTGGCAATTCTGAGCTGAAAGTGAGTGAATGATTACAAAACATATAATCCTCAATTTGTCACAGCTGCGTTCCAAAAAAGAAATAAAAAAGGATGATATCACATAAATCAAACATAATTTTCACTTCTCCTTTATAATTTCTCCCCTGCAAGTTCACGCAATACTCTACTCACTCTTCTCCCAGTCTCTCAGGATTGGTCAGCAAGTGATTCACTCTTAAAGCAAATGGTACTAATTTAAATCAGTCCAAAATTAGCTGACTGCATTCAAACGAAACCACATTTTTTAAAATCATATATAACAAGAGTACCTGCATTCACAAAGCAGCATTAATTAACCAAACAATGGAACAAATGATGAGGCTACAATTAGATAGACAAATTTCACTATTTACAGACCTTGTACCACCTCACTTTTGGGACTGGCAGTCCCTCTGCTATACACACCAGTTCCAGACTGCTTCCACTTTCCATTATCACCTCAGAGGTATTCATATTGGTTATTAGGCTTATAGATATAGGATCTGGAATATAATTACTGTATTAGATCATATTCCCCCATATGTTTAAATGGCATGGAGCTTAACTAAGAAGTTATAAGAGTACAAAGTACCAGTAGTAAGAAATACTCGTAAGTAATCATTGCAGCAATAATTTTCAGACTGGATCCAAAAAATAAATAATTTAAAATCAACTCACTGTGCCACTACCAGTGACTTTTTCCCATCTGTTTTGAATCTTTTGGTACTAGTTTGGACAGACTGGTGTAACTCTTAGGAATTGGTTTATGTGAACCGATGTAACCTGGCTTCAGCACACCTGTCGTCTATTATGCAAAAAAGTCTCTTTTTTATGTGATAAGTATGTTGACAATGATGGCTACCAGAAACAAAGAAAATGGAGCTCTGACAGCATCTATGTGAAATGAAATGACTGACTTCTGCTAATGTTTAACATTTACATGGAAAATTCCTCCAGAAATATGTTCTTAAAATGCTATACTTACCATAAACATGAACATATTCCACACGTGCGTCTGTCATACCATCTTCATTCCTTGATGCATAACATATGTAAGCCGCATCACTCTTTGCGGGGATGTCTTTCCAGGTAATGCTTATCCTGTACGAATACTCCGTATCATTCCTGGACACAAAACAACCTGAAACAGAATAACAAAAGCTATGAATGGTAAGAGCATCTCACGATAGTTATATCCCGTTAATGTATTGACTGAGTAACACCTATCTTGTACAGTCATTGACTCTTCTAACACCTGAGAGGCATCACAGTCTGTGCCCTGGCTACTACCTTAACGTGGTGAGGAAGTATGTGTGGCCTGATCACCCAGAGAACTAAGCAGAAAGGGGCATAAGCTCCTGGTAGGATCATTCTTGCTAGACAGGTTGAAGTGTAGGAGCCAGATGACAGGTAGCCCTTGGTCTTCAGGTTAGAGGTTGGGCGTGAGGGAACAACCTCACCTCAGTAAACATATTGTGACGTTGCGGTTGAAATCCGGAATAATCAAACAAGAATAAATGTGTGTTGCTGGGCAACAGCTTGCTAAATGCACTGTCACTGTGGTTTTCTTTGAACTGCTGGAGGCATATACATGGTAACTACTTCTTAAATAACGAATACACAAAGTGAAACCCTTAGAAACCATTATCATTTGGTTCCCTCAAAGTTATAAAACATAGAGCATTGAAGGCAGAGTAGAATACCCCCTATTATAGCCCTGCAAGTCATAGGAGGTGATGAAAAGGGACACCTAGATTCTGAGGCAGTAAAATATGGTCGTCAGTCCCATGGGACTCAGACCCAAGAATGACTGAGCTGACAAGAGCCAGCAGCAATTGTAAACAACAGGCTCGTCCTCTCGTCAGAAAGAGTGCCCCACATCAACTAACCAGCAACTGTCTGACAGTAGTAAAAATCTGGTTGTAAGCCACATATGGGTGCTTTATTCCAAAACAGACTGGCTGACTGACCATCAGTTGTAACATAAGACTCAAACTCAGAGTCAGATGAGTTAATTTTCATTTCGTGCATCATGTTGTGTTATTATATACAATTTCTTTATTACAGTCTGTCACAATACAACAATATAAAGGTCAAGACTAAAATTAGCTTGCTACATGTTTCGGCTATTAAAGCCATCATCAGGCAAGCAATGACTACCATTGAACTACAATTACGATGGTAAAGCTGGACACTTGATAATACATTATAAAATACACGGTATAAAAGTACAATGAAGTACAAACTTATTAAAATAAAAGTTATGACATAAAATAAGGTTAAAACTCTTATGTGATATTCTATATCATTAAGTCACTTTGTTGCAATTTTGTTATATTCCCGCAGACATAATGGTATATTCAGACTTGTATACATGTAGTAAACTGCTTGGAGGCCTGTGGTATAAATGTAATATAGTTTAGACGTTAATTGTTTAGCCGGACCTCATCTTACAGTGTATTTATCCATTCTGTAGGGAATATAGATTGCAACTGAGTGAGTGAATATCACATAAGAGTTTTAACCTTATTTTAGGTCATAACTTTCGTTTTAATAAGTTTGTACTTCATTGTACTTGTATACCATGTATTTTATAGTGTATTATCAAGTGTCCAGCTTTATTATCGTAATTGCAGTTCAGTGGTGAGTGAATATGGTAGTCATGTGTTTGCCTGATGATGACTTTAACAGCCGAAACATGTAGCGAAGCTAATTTTAGCCTTGACCTTTATATTGTTGTGTTGTGACGGACTGTAATAAAGAAACTGTCAGACAAGTTAGTGATGTGTGAGACAGTCGGTCACAGCTGAGAAGCCGTGAGTTGAGGACACAAAACTGCCATGGAAAGGAGTTATGGGGATTCAGTTGTGACGTCTTAACCAGATTCATTCAGTCGTAAAACCTGGAACAAGGCACTTCAATAGTTAAAGTGGTGAAGACGTTTCTTCATGTGTTATAGGTACAGTAATCTTGATTGTGCTATAATTGTTTATAGTTACGATTTGTGAGTATGAGTTGATTCACCAATTCAAGCCCCATCTACAAGTCACTAATATGTGACAATATGTTAAAAAATCTAATGATGGTTTCCAAATGGATAATTCAGAAAGGCGATTAGGGAAAATTTACAACAACAATGAGTTACATCTTGCTACTTGGAATATGATCAATTTATTCAGGGCAGAACCAAATGCAGCAAGACCCAGAGTGAGATAGCTGGAAGACGTAAAGAGTGATTTATGTAGCTGAAGGTGAAGAGATGGAGGTAAAGNGAGTTACATCTTGCTACTTGGAATATGATCTATTTATTCAGGGCAGAACCATTAAATACAGCAAGACCCAGAGTGAGATAGCTGGAAGATGTAAAGAGTGATTTATGTAGCTGAAGGTGAAGAGATGGAGGTAAAGCAAATAGTAAAGAACAATGTCATCTGTTGTAAAGAAGGTCAAGGTTCTTATGGGACCATAGACTTAAGGAGTAAGTAATCCATCACAGTAACAAAAACAACATTGTTTCATGCTTCAATTAAGATGATGATAATGAAAGTACCTGTAGAATTTAATCCATGACATTCTGGAACACAGGTCCACAATAAGTTTCAATATTTATATTGCAGTAAACCCTTCCTAATCTGGTTACAGTTAAACTGGATCAAAATATGAAAAATTAAAAATTCTGTTCACAGTTAAGTACAAACACATGGGACTTAGAAGCATAATATCTTTCAGACTGTGTTGATGGCAGCTGGAGAGACTGAAGCCATGCAAGAAAATAAACCAAGATTGAGTTGAGGTGGATGAAGGAGACCCCAGATTTCAGCTTCTGACAGAGGAAGAAATTTATGCAGTGACATTTTTTTATTTACTTTCATCAGCACTACTGTAACCGATTACTCCTTTGCAGTAATATACTTCTTCCAATTTATATATACATTTATATTTTTGTGTAACAACTGTAATTTACAAAACTCAAAATATGAATTTGAGGGAATTGCATAAATCATCACGCATTATATTACACCACAAGGCATACAGTAAGTAGCAGTTTATGCAAGGTGGCGTGATTTCATATGTAAATTTATAGTCCAGGGGCTCGCCTTTGTTTTTGTAATGTGTGATGCAAGCCCCAAGCACATAGAGCCAGGGACTTCACAGAGGTACTTCACAATGTATGACCAATGAAAAACGCCCATTACTATATGATGTCATGCCTAGTGACAGTAGAGTGATAATGCAATTCTTTCTTCCAAGACAGACAACGCTTAGCACTCAAACAGTAAAAACGCCATGGTGGCCGACATCCCGCATCCTACATTGGCGTGGACTTCCTGTCGCATTTCGGTCTCCTGGTGGACTGTTGGAATAACCGCATTCTGGACGGGGTCACGACGCTGTCAGTCCCGGCCTCAGCAGCCAACGCACTGATCCCCAGTGTAAAGACAATCAGCAGCAACACACCAATCGACAGCCTCCTCACAGATTTCCCGGACCTGACCCACCCAGCTGGAGTCCAGCGCGAGATACGACACAACACCGTCCACCACATCAGGACTGTACCTGCCCACCAGTAACCTGCCGACCATGGCGACTGGCACCGGACCGACTCGCTATCGCAAAAGCCAAGTTCAACACCATGTTGCGGGATGGTACAGCTCGTCGATCAGAGAGTTCATAGTCCTCGGCACTACACATTGGTGACCCCGACTGAACATGGAAACTGCAGACAGTTCATCAGCACAAGTGCCCAGAATGGCTGTGCGGCTCCCGCCGTTCTGGCCCAAGAGACCAGCCATGTGGTTCGCCCAGGCTGAGGCACAATTCACCTTGGCCAGCATTAACAGCGAGCGGATCAAGTTCTGCCATGTCATCTCACAGTTGGACCAACGTTACACATTGGAAGTAGAGGACATCATCACCTCTCCGCCCGAACGAGGCCCCTACACCCTACTGAGGACCGAGCTTGTGAGGCAGCTATCCCCATCACCAGAGCAGTGCATCCGGCAACTCCTCACGGTCGAGGAAATTGGCGACCGTAAGACGTCCCAGTTCCTGAGGTACCTCAAAAGTCTCGCACCAGAGGTGTCTGATAATGTCATCCAAAGCGTCTGGACCAGCCAGCTACCCCAACGTGATTGGAAGCGCGCGTGGTGAAGATCATCAACGACTCCCACAATGCGTAGTCACATCATTCCTCAAAGTGGGAACAAAGGACTTTATACACGTATAGTCCCAAGTTTAAATATAACGACAACGTAATTAACCAGTTAAGTAAAGTGTATGTGCGTTGTGAAGTTGTCCCGAGTTTTGTTTGACCGCCTTCATTGAAGCCAAGCCCCATTTAATGGTCACGTTCCCTGACTGGGGTGGCGCCCAAGGTAACTACAAAGGTGAGGCTACATCGTCAACGACTACCCTTCAGAATTGCTAAAAGATGATTCAATATAAGCAGCTGCGGCCGACTTGACCTTCACCAGTGAGCAGCTGCAACCAACTTTACCCTGTCCATGACAAAAGAGAGTCTACAGAAGCTTACCAGCCACACTACCTATATCATTAAATTTTGCAATTATTTGTTTTTCTAAGTTTTTGGGGGGTCTTTTATGTCTATCTTTTGCTTCATTAATTCACATTATCAGTTAATCCAGATGACCCCCCGGTGATCCAGATTAGCAAGAGTTTACTGTACTTCAATCAAAGAGAACAATTCACACTGAACTGTAGACCTGTACTACAAATATCAGTGGGGACGACTGAGTAATCATTATGCCTTAGAGAAGGCACTAACAATCTGTGATATATTTGCTCTATGCAGGAACTGTTGAGCCACAGAGGCCTTGGAGCACGCATGCAACATGAGAGTTGTGGGTTGTATCGGCGCGTTGCTAGGCGACAACACTGTGAACGCTTGGTTTGCGCAACACGAAGTGCAAGTGACGTCACATACGCCATTCATCCCGTAACTACGCAACACTCAGTAAACAACCCTCCCCGCTAGACTGGGACATCAAGCAACAGGGAAGTCCATGCAGCGACTATTACTAGGCCCTCAGTAAACACGGCGATTATGCAACAGTGAAGTTGAAATATAGCAGCAGTCGCAGGAAGAACCGAACACGTGGTAATCAGTGATGGTGTACAATAACTGAGAAGTCAGCCAGTGAAGACCTATTGTGTGACTTCAAGACTCTGTGTGTGCTGTAGTACAGTTATATTGGGAGTGTGTAATTCAGAGAGACTTGTATAGCTCCCGCGTTATAAATACATGAAGACTACTGAAGATAGAGTGAATAGATTAGTGTGTATGGTTTGTAAATTGTCTAAACCCATAACAGTGTTATAACAAATTGTAGTTACGACTTGTAGGTTGTTAAATAAACCAATTAACAATCTGAACGTCATCTTCAGTGGCCAAACACATTACAAATCTTTGAAATGTGTGGCTCTGACTTTTAGGACTAGATCTCATCAAATGCTGAGTGTTTTCCTATGTTTTGATAAACAACCTCCCAACCTAATCATAGGGACACTGAAATATTCTTCCCAACTTTGTCTCAGAACCACCTGACTGCCAGAAAATGTTTCATCACCTCTCTTTACTAACCACATAAATACTCCATACTGCTTAGCATCCCATTTCTCTGGTCATTCAATCACAACTTCACCTCCAACAAACTGCCTAATGCAAGAGGAACATAACTGACAAAATCCCTCCCAAAGTCATTAACCCTGACAATGGCAACTGAGAATAGTGCTGAAAAGTTGGAAAATCCTTAACATTTCTTGTGGCCCTGTCTTAAAAAGAGAAACCACACACTAAGGTCTAGCCCCCACCCAAAAAAACACCTAAGGACTAGAACCTATAAAAGAGTGGCAACAGACATCCTCCTGGTGCATGCCCACAAGCAGGATCCACATTAGTGTGGAACTTCCAAGAAAGCTCGAGACCATTTTCATTTACAAATGTCATAAGAAATTACCTGAGTTGTTCTGAACTTGCCGGTCACTGTCATAACCTTCTCTCTTTTCAAACCATAAAATTGGCTCAGTATAATTATACTTTGTTGCTCCACAGTGAAGGGTGAAATTGTCCCCAACCACCACTTTTTCTGGCTTACCCCAGATACTGAAATCTTTATCTTCAGGGATATCTGCAAATAAAAATTAAAAAAAAAATAGCACCATCATTAGAAAGTTGCAACAAAGAGATGTATTCCCAAGATCATGGAATCAGAAACTAGGCTCCCAGAATATATCTACATGAAATGCTATGTGGCCACTGTACATTTCATCCAACAAGTTTCATCTGTATAATCTAAGCAAGAATTTTCAGATTTGAGAGTATATGCTGGGATGACTTGCACTGCAACTCCTGAGTGGTGGGAATGAAAAATGTCCACTCCAGTTTGTTAAAATGTTACTAGTCTTACATAAGGATCATTCAAGACAAGTTCTTTAATTTTCAATAATCTTTAAGTCACATTCATAAAGCTGGAATGTTGCCAAAGATGACTGACACAGATGTCACTTCCTGCTTATGTACCAAATTACTACATCTTAAGCATATGAAGCTTGAAAATAAATATCTGCAGATTAACATATTGTGACATGTCTAACCATTGCTGGGCAACGGGAGGTGGAACGAGTTACCACAAAAACAGACCCTTGATAAATGGTCGGTCGCCAAGTTACTCAACAGTGGAAATGAGGTTATGCAACAGTAAGGAAAGAGGTGTTTGTCCATGCCGAGCCAAAGTGCATTGGTTGCTATGCAGCATTGTGCAGCAACACCTTTGTAAACATGGCGTCATGCAACAGGGGAGCCCGTGTAGCAACTGTTGCTAGGCAATCAGTAAAATGACATCACGCAACAGTGAAAGCTATCACGTAACGGTTTTCTGTGTTGTCAGTGCAGAAGGTAAATAACAGGAGTATTTGTCAGTGAGAGAGCGTAAGCAGTCAGTTGCAGTCTAGCATTCACCAGAGTCAGTTGAAGTCCATTGTTATTGAGTTGTATCAAGTGGATGGAAATGACTACAGAAGTATTTGTGATACTGCAGATAGCAGCAGTGGTGTAATTGTGAACTGTATGAATGTAAGAGTGAATGTGCAATAAATTCGCTAGATCCAAGAAGGCGTGAAGTTATTTGTCACGTTACATACCCAACACGTGACAATATGTTTATTTACCAAACTTCAAATCTTAAAAATAATACTAAAATGTTATTTTTATTTTTGTGTGTGTATATTTTATTGTATTCATATTATTCTGATTTGTATTAGAAATGCAGCTTACCTGTGATAAATAAACTGACAGTTTCACTGCTGCTACCTTCTGAGTTATTTGCAAAGCATTTAATAAGACCCGGTGTTTTCACTGTCCATTCCAATGTGTCACTGTATGTGTTGTCACTTACCTCAGGGCTGTAAGTGACCTGAAATGCATAAACAGTGCAATAAATAACTTTATTTAACACTTTGCGGACCACGCTCCCTTTAAACGGTTCTTTGCTTTTAAACATGGCAGACCATTGGCGTGTTAACAGGCTTTTAGAACACAATAAGTTGCAACACACTATACATCACTCTGGCGCCACCTACATTGCACGCAACCGCCTGCAGATGCGTGATAAGACTCTGGAATGTTTAGTTAGCAGTCAGTAACTTGACCTCGCTGTTACTTAACCGACTATAAAGGAAAATGCTTTGCCTTCTTCAAGCTGTGTGTATCAGCCAGTAGCTAGTGGGGAGAATGGATCAAGGACAAATTCTCCTCCGATGACCTAGCTGACCTGCCTTGTGAGACGCGTAGTAATGGATTGTCATTCAGACAGCGACAGTGACGGGGAACAACAAAGAACTGTGGCCACAAACAGTAAAAGTGACAGTAGCTCAGACAATAATGCAGGTAATAACATTGCGGGGACAGCAAAAAATCCAAAAAAAAATCTAAACCCTGATTCAAAATTGAAATAGCATTTCTGATGAATGTGACAAAGGCCTGGGCTACAGTCTAGATGGTGGTAGCAGAACCAGGGTCACACAAAAACTTAGTATGATTGGGCCCATCTACTCCCAACCTACGAAGGCCTCACGTGGACACCCCAGGGCGACTCTTGAGTGATATGCGGAAAAGTACCCACGTGAAAATTGTGAAGCGTGAACATTCCAAGGGGAAGAATACTTCTAGGCAATGCTGTGTTTGCACAGTTCACAAAAAAAGGAGTATGTCTACATATGCAAGTTTTGTGTAATGCCACTTCACAGAGGGGAAAGATTCCAGAAATATCACACCCTCAAGCACTTCTAGGAGCATTGGTAAGTGTTCTCCAAAAATTTTAGTTCAAAAAATTAATTAGGAGATTTTATATTAATTTTTAAAGTGAACAGTGCACGAGTTAGTGTAATATGAGTAAAAATGCCGGTCCCCAGGCTGATTTAAATATTCAAATCACCGGTCCGCGAAGTGTTAAGACAAGGTGAAGTGTTACATACCACAATAATTCTTTTATTTTATATTTACTGTCAAAAAGTGTACTATATCTAAAATATTTCATATTATACTTGAAAAGAATTATAAGAACACTAAGAAAAATTATAAAAATGGGAGAAAGAATGAAAGGCATCATATTGGCTCAAAATTCAATATATAAAACAGTGACATGATAGTGTAATAGTTTAATAAAAGCTCTCATTAGGGGTATGGGGTAGTGTAGTTGGTTGATGCACTATGCTACAAGCTGGAAGGTCGTGTGTTCAAGTCCTGATGAGGTCACTGGATTTTTTCAATTGACCTAATCCTTCCAGCTGGACTATGGCCATGGGGTCGACAGATCCTATAAGAGAAATGAGTACCAGGAATCTTCTTGTGGGGTAAGGGGTGGCCAGCATGTAAGGCTGACAACCTTACCGCCATCTGTGAGCCAACTGTCTAGAGAAAATGTGGGAGCCTCGACATCTCATAATACTATGGGCCTTCACGGTCTGTTAGAGGAATAGCTTTACTTCTTTTTTTTTTAAGAATTCTCATTACCAAAGTTCACAGGAATATGTTCAGCCAGTAGGGAGTACTTCCATATGTAAAGAAAGACAGGGAAATTGGTATGTTTATATTTGAAGAACTTTAAATTTAACAATACACAAATTAAGTTTTTAACTGTCCAAAATTCACAAGTCTGTAATAAATATTTTACCTGAATTTCTTTGAAATTCCTTTCTTCACACTCATGCATTAAGTCACAATCATTGAAGAACCATGTAACTTGCGGCTGTGGAAAACCAACAATTTTGCACTGTAATGAGTAGGTCATATTCAATTGGTACAGAGATGAGGGAGTGCTTTCCAATGACACAGCTGGCTTATCTGAAACAGAAGTAATCTGATGAGAGACATGAAGACTTCAAGGCGGTACAGTGAACTCCCAGTAATTCTCATGCAACTGACAACAATTTCACAGAAAAACTGACATTTTTTATAATGTTAAACGAAAAACAAGTTCGTGATGCACTTTGTTCACTTGCCATGTGCTACTACTCCCAGCCACCACTAGCAGTGCTGAACATCATCCTCCCTCACATGAGTACTAGTAAAGGCTAAGTGAATATGTGACTGTGTTTAAATATATCTTAAATTTTTCATCCATCGTTCCACTACATCAAACGGGAAGATTCCCTCACAAGAACTAAAGCAAAAACATGTTGTTTTGACTATGTATTCGATTTGTAACAGTGTTCTCATGCAACCAGCAGATTCATGTAACTAGCAGATTCATGCAACCAGCAGATTCATGTAACTAGCAAATCCAATTTCCCATATATGCCAGAAAACCAGGAGCTTACTTTATATTCAGTTTGAAGAAGATCATCAAAGTAACATTATATCAAGGCCATTAATCCAATTAGCAAGTTCCTGTAACCATATTTTTTAATATATTTTGAAACGTAGGTATTTTAGTGAGGTATTTTCCAGGTATTAATTAAACTATTCTCTGCTGATATCTAATGAAAGCCAACTAAAAACTGTGGCCATATACTACAGGAACAGGTGCCAAACCCTAAACATATTATACTTCTTAACTACAAGCATTTAACGGGAGGATGATTATATTATACTATGCAACCTAATACAAAAAGAAAAGAGGTTTAATTAATATGATTGTCTTTTACATTTTGTGGGCCAGAACAGCTCTGTCAGTAAAGTGCAGAGACAATGAACATTGCCATTGGCTGACATCTCAATAATGATGGCCAGTCTCCAGTCTGAAGTTCAAACCTGGGACCTCCTGAATATGAAGTAATATTCATTCTACATACAGTGGTTTGTGAATATACTTCTCAACCCGTATCTGGATCTGCTTGAATTTGAAGTTAATGAACATGAACATAAACATGCTAACTACTTAGCTCTTGACACTTGTTTGCTACGATTAAACTGAAACAAAATTAAAGTTAAAGTTAAGTTGTCCTTGTGCCTAATTAAGTACCATACATGAAGTTAATGGGGAGCAGGGGGGTTAGTTTTGGCACTACATGGACATAAGTGGTCAGCTTCATGACTCTGTCATTTATCCCCAGAAAAAGACAGCCTGGTATCCATTAAAAAGGAGGTTGGGTGGGCTCCGAAGCTGGTCTGGATGCTGTAGAGAAGAGAAGTAGTGTCCCTGATGGAAATCAAACCCTAATTCCTTGCTCATCCAGCCCATAGCCTAGTCACTGTATTGACTGAGCTATTATGATCTAAAATACACATGCTAATTATATACATACCACAATTTTATACGCACCTGTAACCACAAGTGTAAGATTCAGTATCTTCTCTACTTTGTCTGTATAGGCACGGAATTCATAAGTTCCAGCATCATGAATTGTTATCTTGTTTATTATTAACATGATCTGTGTCTTCCATTTACGTTCTTCAATTTTATATTTCAAGCTATTTTGAGGCTTAATCTCTTCATGTGATTTGTCAAACCATATGTAACTAGGTATCGGTGAAGCATCCACATTTATGACCCACTGAACATGATCTACACCAGCTTTAACTTGAACAGTCAGTGCATCAACTGTCAAATTAATATAACTCTGACCAACCTCTGAAAGATGACAAATATTTTGTACTCAAACTGCATACATAAATGGAAAAAGATGATGGTAACTGTTTCAATGCTAGCAAGGAATATTACATCACCCAATGGTCACATAACTATTATGTCAGCCACTATCCATTATCCACATACAAATATCAGAACCTGGATTTGTTACCATCAGATCAGGGGGGATAACCCTACTCAGTTGGGCCCATTGCAAAGAGCTAATCTCAATCACTGAGCCAATCAATGCCTCCTTACACCTAACAACAGTAACTAATAGTTTAAAAAAAACGTGTATATCAAACACACCTCAACCTCAGATAATGTATAGTGCATGATTTATTTAATCCGTCTTGCAGTGCATACACTCATTTTTCTCCTTCTCTCCCTCGCACTACATGTTTCGGCATAATAATGCCATCTTCAGGTGCTTACTTATCCACGTCAAACCAGTTCATTGCATGCCATGTTCACACATTAAAATAACTAAAATATGTATCTATCATATACATTGTCAAACGTTAAAAATATTAAAATTGTTAAGGATACCACATCGCTACGTCGCCCCTCACTACTTCAGTTATGCCCATTCTCCTTTGTTGGAGCACTCCTTCACACACACATACCCAGGAAGCCCAACAGTATAACACACGCAGTCGCAGGAGCACGACACAACAAAACCACAACACACAAGATAGTGAAGGAGTGCTCCAACAAAGGAGAATGGGCATAACTGAAGTAGTGAGGGGCGACGTAGCGATGTGGTATCCTTAACAATTTTAATATTTTTAACGTTTGACAATGTATATGATAGATACATATTTTAGTTATTTTAATGTGTGAACATGGCATGCAATGAACTGGTTTGACGTGGATAAGTAAGCACCTGAAGATGGCATTATTATGCCGAAACATGTAGTGCGAGGGAGAGAAGGAGAAAAATGAGTGTATGCACTGCAAGACGGATTAAATAAATCATGGACTTAAATCAGTGCAACAGGACGCTAAAATATAACATTAATGTATAGTGACCAATATATTAGTGTTATAAATCAGAGCAGTGTTTCTCAAAATATGGTGCTGATATCCCCATGGGTGTCAAAAGAACTTGCCAGGGACACCGTAAGCCCATATTTTCAGCATTCCAAGGAATAATTATTATCTGTGTGTGTAATTTTTCTTTTGAATTGACTCAGAATAAGCTTATACATATGATATATAAAAAGGTGTTCATTGTTCATTTTATAAGTGAATTAAAAATTAAGTACTGCATTTTCTAAGAATTTTTCTTTTCATGGAGCCCAGAAATATGCCTAACTGTTTGAGGGACTACTAATAAAAAAGTTATAGAACTGCTGCTTTAGACCATCATTCACATAGCTGTCATAATTTTGAACATCAATATAACATTCTGTACCTGAACTGCACACATTGTCAAAAAGAAAATACTGCTGTCAGAGCACTCTACATTTTCCTCCACAAAGTATTTTGCTCATATATGTGAGGATGGGTATATCAGTAATACATAAAGAAAAACTTTTTCTAATACAGAAGCAACACAGGAATATGACAGTAATATTAAATGAAACTGAAGTAAAATGGACATTATTTGGATATCAATTTTAAAATGTAACTTTCTGCACTTCTCAAAGAGGTAATTTATATTTAACCACATATAAAAAAAAAGTTAAGACAAGGAACATCATGTAACACAGAAAATAATTACTTACCATGAACTTTTATAAGTTTTGTTTCCTTATTAGTGACCTTATTGTGGTCAGTCACCTGACATGTGTAATTTCCTTTATCTTCAAGAGTGACATTCTCAATTGTAAGAGAACGCACTGAACAGTGATATGTTATATCTTGCCCACAGTTATGGTAAGGAATGGATTCGCTGAATATTGCACGACCACTCTAAAATGAACAAAACCAAGATCAAGTCATATGAAAATTATCAAATTTATCAATATGCAAAAAGACTAATACTTGCCATTATATTCTTATGTATTTTAGCAAGTAATTACAAACAGAAACAGATGATGTTAGGAATAAAAGACAATGGGAGATAAGATGATTTGGTATTACAGCGTTCATGTTTGCCAAAGGAATTTCATAGCACATCCCCTGATTGCAGCACTGGTTAGTGCATGATGTTGGTGTTATACCACACTGCAGCGGTTCCAGCAGCAGCACGGGGAATTCTCTGCAGAAGGAATCCTTAGGCTGGAGTGACAATGGACACCAGCTTCTAAGGTCCATGGAGACTTTCTAATGACCATCCTTCCTCACTCATAACAATAACCAAAGGGGTTTCATTTTAAGTCCTCATGCAGCGTGACAATGTAACAAATTCCCCTTAAAATTTCTCAGAGCTTAATGCTTGTACTATAACAAAGTTGATTATGACTGTGAAAAGTGATTTCAAACTCTGAAGGAAGAGTCTGGGAGTAAGAGGTCAGGGAGTTATGCTGACCTCTTGCATCCTGTTCTGAAAAGAAGAATGTGTTCTCCATGCACATTCATGGGGTTGTGCTTAATGAAGCATAGGGACAACTTCCGCTTGTTCATAAGGATCTCTGTCTTGAAGATACACACATATATAAAGAGTATATGTGTGTGAAATAATTAGTTTACCAGACTATTAGCACAGATCAAGCAAATGATAGTTAATGTCTCTATTACATGCCAATGTTTGCATAAGCAATCTTAGGTCTAGGAATGAGTTTCCATATTTGTCAGATGAGGTGAGAGAAAAAGTATCATAAGAAATAATTATTTATTAACCAACCTTTACAGTTTCAGGTAGATGCCACTGAATGGTGAATTTAATACCTCGGGTTGCTCGAGCTATGCATTCAAGGTAAAGTCTCTCACCAACGACAACAGGGTTCAAGTAAGTATCATTAATTGTAGGCTTTGGTATAAAACTAGAACCCTCTGGAACATGAAATAAATTCAATTGTGAGCTTTATTTCCACTTTTTACCATAAACTCTGGTTACTTCAAAAAAAAAAAAGAACAATTAAATTAGTTATGAACAGAAAAATAAAAATTAAAATGGTTGTGTATGCACTTTATATTTTGAAGTTATGAGTTAAAAGAAAAACAAACATGAACACAAAACAAATGCAAATAAAGTTAAAGGCAAACAATATGTGAGAAAAACTCAATTTGTAGCTCCCATGCAATGGTTGATTATCTATATTTAATATATACATGTTATATCAAGAATTCACATTTCACTTTAACACCATAAGCATAACTAAGAGTAGTTAAAAATTACTTCACTAATGCATCTCCTTGATTTTCAGTGCATCAAACATGCCTCACATGGCTGTTATGAAAGCAAATGTAATTATGGATGCTCAGTGGCAATAACAATAATTGGACAGTTTGAATACAAGAACTTTCCTATATTATACCTTACACATATTGATATAATAGCTATCTTTCACTTATTTTTTAGTTAAAAGTCACATGTAAGTAAGAACAGATGACAATGCTAGGGAAGGACTTCCCTTAACTGCTGATCAACACATGACCCTTCAACCTCTGAAGTGTGAAATCCATCAAGTTATTACTATAGGATTCTGACGATGGTGTATAACACACTGATATGTTGGGATTTTGGACTTTATCCATCGTCCTGGTTTTTAAGATAACAAATAAAAACACGACGTTTCGGAAACTGGATCTGTTTCCATCCTCAATCACTGAGGCTCAGTGATTGAGGCTAGCTCTTTCTAAGGGACCCAACTGAATAGGTGTTTTCCTTCACCTGAGGACGGAAACAGATCCAGTTTCCGAAACGTCGTGTTTTTATTTGTTATCTTAAAAACCAGGACGATGGATAAAGTCCAAAATCCCAACATATCACCATCAAGTTATGTTTAAAAGTTCGACACCTACCTCATAAAAAGTAATGCATCTCCATTTAAAATGAAAAACTGTTTAAGGCTGTACAGGAAAGACCTATGGTAGTATACCTACTGACACTATGTAACTCCTTACTTCTATCTTTGATGTCCTTATGAATATGCATGAATAATATATAAGATAACATCTGAAACACATAATGTACTGTACATAATAAACGAAGCTTAATGTTTTTGCTAAAGATGCTTACTAAATTTTCAAATGGTATTGAGAACCTGCAATCTGTGAACATGTTTATTTTGAAGTCTTGCTATAAATATACAATATATCTTAAAACTAGAGCTACAGGTTATAGCCCTGGAATACTGGTAACATATACAAGGTTTCATTTATTGCCTCACTCTGCATGAAGATTTGATATGACTAGAAAACATAAACACACACATACAAAAATCTCCAACTGAATATATTAAATCTACTTTCTGAATAAGAGGCACATTTCACACAAAATAGCTATGTATGTATTACACATCATGAAATTAAATAGTGAAGTACAAAATATTGTGACGTGTTGTGCTATGGAGGACACCCCCTCCCTCCCCCAGCAGTGACGTGGCAGCTCTGGCCACGGTGACGTAGCAGGTGAGTCAACGCTCCCCCCCCCCCGGGCTACGTGGCACCGCTTCCTACTGTGACGAAGCATGCAACGCCGCTGTTGACACGGGCAACAAGCAACAGCGAACGGAATAAAAAGCCGGCTGAGCAGTAAGCGAGAGTAGTGTGTGATCAGGGGAGTGTGTGAGCCAGAGCAACACAGTTGGAATCTAGCAGCAGTCGCGGAAAGAAGTACCGGACGCATGTGATAATCACTGATAGTGTGACGTGTTGCGCAATGGAGGACGCCCCCTCCCTCCCCAGCGGTGGTGTGGCAGGTGAGTCAGCGCTCCGCCCCCCCTCCGCACTGTGACGTGGCACCGCTTCCTACTGTGACATGGCACGCAACGCTGCTGTTGACACGGGCAACAGGCAACAGCGAACAGAATAGAAAGCCGGCTGAGCAGTAAATGAGAGTTAGTGTGTGATCAAGCTAGTGTGTGATCAGGTTAGTGTGTGATCAGGAGTTAGCGTGTGAGCCGAAGCAACACACTTGGAATCTAGCAGCAGTCGCGGAAAGAAGAACCGGACGCATGTGATAACCAGTGATAGTTTGTGATAACTGAGAAGTAATTGGGTGTGTGTAACACAGTGACACTTAAATAGCTCCCGTACTGTGAATACATGTAGACTACTGAAGATAGAGTGAACAGATTATTGTGAACAGGGTTATAAAGTGTGAAACCCCGCAGAGTGAACAGATTATTGTGAATAGGGTTATAAAGTGTGAAACCCCACAATAGTGTTATAATCAATTGTAGTTACGGCTTGTAGGTTGTTAAATAAACCAATTAACAATCCGAACGGCGTCTTCAGTAACTAAACACGTTACAAGATTACAAAGCATTCAGTTGTTAATTGTGGTTATCTTCATATTAATATGCCACTAATGTTATCAACATCTAAGTGTATGTACAGTACTAAATGCCACAGAGGGAATGCATTATACAAGGGTTATTCAATAAACAAGGTTCCCTAGATCACAAAAATTAAACAAGAAGACATGACAACATTAAATGTAGCTCATTTATTCCAGTGATGCATCATTATTTTTCAACATAATCTCTGAGCACATTGATTACATTCGTCCCATTTTGGCACAAGTTTAAAAATTACACTGTGGTCGAAATTTGGCTCTTGCATTTGCAGATCTTCCACAAAAAGTCATTCCCACTTCTACATTAATGTGGAATTGGCGACCTCCCAAGATTTGCTTCAGAGGCCCAAACAAATGGAAGTCTGGCAGGTTAAAGTCAGGAATATATGGTGGATGATCCACAAGTACCCAGCAAATGAACTGCAGCAACTCAGGCTAGGGAACCTTACTTATTCCACATCCCTCAAATGAAATGAAGCATAAACAATTACATCACAACAGACTTGCCAGCAAATACAATATAAAACCACCCAACTAATGAACTCGCAATTCAGACAGAGGAATTCTCTCACTAATCAAGTATCTGATTACACAATGTTAAATTAATTTGTTGGTTTTTAAAAGTGTGTCAGAAATTAAAATTAAACACATATATAACAAAGGCTGTATAGTATTCCTTCACATTTTGGTGGTGCTGGGTTTAAATGCTGGCCTGAAGACAAATTATCTTGTGTGGGAACATCCCACATACTATCACGTCGGGGTCACCAATGTGGGATTGTCGATGCTCCATTAGATAACCACTCCAAAAAGTTTGTGGGCCCTGAAAAGGGCCATTTGTTCCATCACGGTAGATAGTTTTATGGCCGTTCATCTAGTCTGTCTGGCCGGTGCTATAATGCTGTGTGCGCTGGTAGAAATAGCTGTTGGCTACGGCGTGTTGGCTGATGTTCCGGCAACTGTCACACTGTGACTAGACAACTAACTCAGCTGCCGCCACTCCAGCAACGACGCTCCACGACCAACCGCGCACCAGCAACCACACTCTGCAACCAGGCAACTTCCAGCAACCGCTGCACTGTGACCAGACAACTAACTCAGCTGCCGCAACATCAGCCAACATGCCGTAGCCAACAGCTATTTCTACTGGCGCGCGCAGCACTATATCACCAGCCAGACAGACTAGCCGAACGGCCGTAAAACTATCTACCGCGGTGGAACAAATGGCCCTGAATGGAGTGGTTGTCTAATGGAGCATCGACAATCCCACACCTGACTAAAGGTTTTTATCATTTACCTCAGTTTCTCCAGGCTAGTGCTGAGTTAGTACCTCAAATTCGGTTATGACCGCCNGATTTGTACACATTTATGAATCATTATCATGTAAAACATTTATAAACAGGCCAGATGTCTAGTATGTGCAACAATAAATTAATTTGTCAGTTAGTACTTCCTACTTTAAATAAAATATATATATGATATCTGAAATAAAATATAGCTATTGATAGTGGATGAAAAATCATACAAAAATGAATATTCAAGTCAATATACCATGAGAACTAGCTGGAGTTAAATTCTATATCAACCGCTGAAAGAATATGTTATTACAGCATCGTAGGAAAGTGATGTTTTCTTTTCAGAATAAAGATATACTCCACAGAAGCAGGCAAAGACCTGGATGACAGGAAATCAATGGGAAATTAAAAAACAATATCAATAGCAAATATAGCATGATGATAATTGAAAATATTAATTATGATGGCATTAAATAAATTAAATTAATAGCTTTCAATTTATAATGAAATAAAGCGTGGGATTGTCAATGTTCTAAATGACAACCATGTAGAACTGCACCAATTGTATATACAAAATCGTATAAACTGAATGTACAGAATAGCTGCGAAGCTATGTGGAATGTTCAAAAGTTGGCTGGCCCTCAAAGGGGTAGTTTGTTCCACCATGAGCGCACTAGCAGAATTTGCTCCTTCATAGTAGGCCAAGTCTTATGGCCATTCAGCTGGCCTGTCTGACCGATGATGTAGTGCTGTGTGTGATGGTAGAAACAGCTGCCTACAGTCGGTTTCTGGAGTTGCGGCAGCTGCATTAGTTGCCTGGTCACAGAGCGTGGTCACTGGAGACTTGCTGCAACTACATCAGTTGGCTGGTCGTAGAATGAGGTTGCTGGAGAGCTGCCTGGTCGCAGAGCGAGGTTGCTGGAGAGCTGCAGCAGCTACGTTATCTGGCTGGTAGCAGTGAAGAGCTAATGACTCTGATGCCCAATAGCTCTGAACTGAATGTGATCACTGACTATTGCGAGCTTTGGGCTCCGCCTTTTATACCATGCTTGATAGGCGGAGCGAAACTTGCAGTTGCGACTGTGAGCACTGATTGGCTAGTGCACGCGATGATACGAAGGTGGGCTGAACAGCGAGTGCTGTATAAATGCAAGTGTTGGCAGCAATGTGATTGGTTAGCACACGTGATGATCTGCAAGTGGGTTGGACATCGAGTGCTGTATAAATATGAGCACAATGTGCAGCAATGTGATACTGACCTAGGAGTGTTGTCTGTTGGACCAGCGAAACAGCGTGTAAGTATGTAGGATGTTACCACAAAAGTATCTTTCGGCCAGAAAATATATATGAATAACATGTTGCCAGATTTACAGACTAAGATGTGAAGTAGTAAGTGTAAGTGTAAGTATGTGGGATGTTACCACAAAAGTATCTTTCGGCCAGAAAATATATATGAATAACATGTTGCCAGATTTACAGACTAAGATGTGAAGTAGTATCCTCTGTGGTGATTATACATAATGATTACGGGCTCTGCATACTTGCAGTGAAATCGTTTAACAGTGTTACCGTAACATCAAATACTATAAAAATACAAAATACAGATTTTATGAAGTTCTTCTAAGAAATCAATTGTCATCAGAATGATGACAACTCATGACAGGCAAATATTATTGGCAGATCCTTCTACCAGCAACCATCACTACAATTTTTTTTTAATACAGATGATTTCAGTGCACTGCCATAATGTATGCTGGACTGTGTGTACTAACTGAACACCTCATTTTGAAGTTTAATTGTTCATTTCTCTAATCCTGAGTAACTGTTTCTGATATAAGGTATTTTGCTGGAAAGTCTTACATATATTTCCACAATCGCAGAGCCAGCTGCACGAAACAGAAGAACCACACCACCAGCTTAATGTTGAGGAGATTCATGCTACTTGTGGGCCACACACTTACGATTGACGATGATATGAAAAGGCATCTCCTGTTCACTTGTACCTTGAATTGCTTTGCAAACAAACTCCCCAGAATCAGTTATTTTATGTAAAATAACTGTGAAACCAACTCTAGGATCAAAACTAACATCATGATTTATTTCTGTAATCTGAAATAACAATACATAGTTACATGCATTATTATATGAACTATAATTACATTTCTATCAGCAATTTAAATTTGGCATTAAGTAACATGGAGGGATCTTAGATATAAAGTAATTCTTTAAATTTCAGAAAAAACTGAGCAGTTCATCTTATTTCATAATAAAATACATTACGTTAGTTATTCAACATGGAAACCAATTTGTGATTTTGATAACACTGTCAGGATAACAGAATGCGTAAATTTATTTTTGTCCAAACATAGGCTATGGCTGATATTACTGCTTTCAGGACCATACAAGAAGCTTATTATTCATCAATTTTAGGCTGAAGAGTTTTCTGGGATATACTAACAGCAGGTATGAAGATATATATATATATATCAGAACTGCATTTCCTTCTAAGTGAGAGAAACTGAAATTATGACCCTACCAGTTGCTTATGTTAAACACAGATAGTTCTCTTCATGACAAAAAGCCAAATCTAAATTGCAAGCTTGATTTTTTTTAAAATAAGTTATACATACTCAAAATATCTAAGTGACAGAGGAGTTCTTCTGATACCTCCCCCAGACTGGCAATACACATATAGATACCCATGTGCATAACGTTGATTGGGTCCAGAGTGAAACCGATAGTAGGATCATAGGTCACATTCATAACACCTTCTTCATGGGTACCTAAATGAATCTTGAGATATGGACATGCATAAATAGCACCTTCATGAAAAATTAACAAAAATATATACAACCCAAAAAACTTTGTGAGCATATTTTTCCTGGACTGAAATAGGTTCTTGAAAGATTCCAACATTTTTAATAAAAGGTAAAGTTGTTCCTGTGCTTAATTAAGCACTAGGCCATAAATGAATGAATGAATGAAAGCCATAAGGGGGAGTGGAGGTACAGATCCACTGCTCTTTACCCCAGCACTAGAGTGGGGTGAGCGGCTAGCTTCACGCCCCAGCCGCTTTATCTCCCGGCCAAAGAGCCCATGGTACCCACTGGATAGGAGGCTAGATCGGCCCCAGGGCTGGTGTGGACACTACAGAGAAGAAAAAATTCTTGGCCTTGCCAGGATTTGAAACTCGGCCGTCCAGCCCATAGCCACTCATATTACAGACTGAGCTTGAATATCAATGTAAATTTAGTACATGGAACAAGAATATGCATGTAGATGCCTTCAACAACCTCAAGGATCAAGTCCAAGAAACAAACACTTATACATTCTGGAGCTTATGATTACTGAACACATTTTGTTTGAACCTAATTTTTATTTCTAAGCATAATTTCATGTTGTTATATTTCAAAATATTTATTATTAAATTCTATACACTTTACTATACAAAAGAGAGTCGATGATATGGGGTTTAGGTTTTACTACCAAAAGTTCTGAAAATGAATATAAGGTTCATATCACCTCATAGGCATACTGTAACAGCTGCCTCATTAGACTTTAATGGTTCTGAAAGCTAAAACTGGTCAGTAAACGTAAATTACTTGTACAGATTTGTATAATAATTCTGAAGCTTTTATTCAGAGAGCTTTGAATTAAATTCATATCTTAAGTAGACATAATTAATGACTAAATATCAACAGTTAATGCAGATGGACTGTGTAAACTATAGTATGCAATATAATATATGCAATAATATGCAAATAATATTTGCATGCAAAATTTCAAGACTACATCAGTACATATTTAAGTTTTATTTCAAAATTCAATTACAAATGTTGTAACTGATACAGTATCCCCTGTGAGAAAGGTAAAGATAAAGGTAAAAAGGTAAAGTTATCCCTGTGCTTAACTAATTAAACACTATGCCATGAAGGCGTATGGAGGAGTGGATGTATATATCCATGTTTTCTTGACCTTGGCACTAACTGGAGGTGAGTGGTCAGCTTCATGCCCCTGCAGCTTTACCCCCAGGGAAAAAGCCCCCGGTACCAATTAAATAAGAGGTTGGGTGGACCCCAGAGCCAGTCTCGACAACATGGAGAAGAGAAAATTGTTGACCCTACTGAGACTCGAAATTCAACCCCTTGGTCATCAAGCATGTAGCCAGTCCCAGCATACTTTCCTACAGATAAAAATTAAAACTGCCCTAACTCAATTAGAAAAGTAAGAAAAATAAAAATACATATAGAAAAACTTTTGATGAGTACAGGCTTTAATTATCATGAATTTCAAAATCACTAATAATAATTCTCTTTACCGGCAATTATAAAACGTGTATGCCAGAGACAGCATTGATAGTTCGGCAGCAGCTGCATCCTCTGAAATCCTCTGAAGTCTAGACTTTTTAAAATACTGTCTGAGGAAATGGGTGCCGAACACATTGTTGTTTTTTTAGTAATGCTCGATGGCTTTCAAGAGGCAAGGTATTAAAGAGAGTGTTTAAGCTGAGGCATGAGGTGTTCTGCTTTTTAAATGGAGAAAATCACCCACTGGCAGACAGTTTCAGCAACAAGGATTTTTTATTGAAAATGGCTTACCTCACAGATACATTTGATAAACTAAATATCCTCAACACTTCACTTCAAGGGAACGAGGCAACTATACTTTCTTGGAATGACAAAGTGAAGGCATTCATGAGAAAATTGTACCTCTGGAGAAACAATATGGAAAGTGACAGGCTGGACATGTTCCCTACTCTGGTGTCAATGGTACAAGACACTGATAATCCAGTGCTTCCAATGGACATAAAAAGCTGCCTACTTGATCATCTCATAATGTTGAAAGTTCATTTCGAAAAATACTTTTGCAATGATTTTGATAAATTTAATTGGATTAAAAATCCATTAGAAAATGCTCCTGGGCCATCATCTCTGAAGGTAAATGAGCAAGAACAACTCATCAATATCACTAGTGATACTTCATTAAAAAGTAAATTTAAGAAATTGTCTTTGTTGGAGTTCTGGATACATATTGGCAAGGAATTCCCAACTTTTTTGAGTAAAAAACTGCTAAATAGTATGTAGAAAAACACAAAATAAACTGAATAAAACGTCAAACATACCATGACTTCTATTTTGATAAAACAGGCTGGGGGGCCTGAGAGTATTTTCTCTTATCAGGGGGGCTCAGAGGTAAAAAGTTTGAGAACCACTGATGTAAGAGAATAGAAAATAAAATGCTCCATACATTAAGAAGTGGAACATTTTAGCTGAAGTGGCCACAAATTATGAAATAATTTCTGTTCAATATTCTTTTAGCTGTTTTGTTAGGTTAAGGTAAAGTTGTCCCTGCACTTAATTAATTAAGCGCTAAGACAGGTATAGCTCTGCCATTCTTGACTAGATGAACGTTAGTAGCGAGCTTCATGCCCCAGCCCCTATACCTTCCAGAAAAGGGCCCCCTCGTACCAGTTGAAAAGTAAGCTAGGTGGGCCCCAGAATCGGTCTAGACACTGCATAATAGAGAAAATTCTCTCCTGCTCCTGCTGGGAAAATAACCCTGGCCTTCCACACCATAGCCTGTTACCATGCCGATGGAAATATCCCAGCTCTGTTTTCTTAGGTTCAGTGATAGTACATTATTGTACATATTACCTTCAACTTTGCTGTGTCATTTACATAAAAGATGTTAATATTTTATGACATGCCAGATAAATGTAATACACAAGTTCAGTACATTATTGTACATATTACCTTCAACTTTGCTGTGTCATTTACATAAAAGATGTTAATATTTTATGACATGCCAGATAAATGTAATACACAAGTTCAGTACATTATTGTACATATTACCTTCAACTTTGCTGTGTCATTTACATAAAAGATGTTAATATTTTATGACATGCCAGATAAATGTAATACACAAGTTCAGTTTTCATATCAAAAGACAGGTTTTCCATGTTAGGAAAAAGTGCCAGATGTGTTTCTTGGTTTATTTAATTACTCTTTATCAGTGGCATGGTTAGATGCAAACAGTAAGATGATTATGAATGACAGATCTGGAATGATATAAAATTGCTTTGGACTGTTCAGAAGTATCACTCTAGATCTGCCTGGCTGAACTAAGGAAAGCCACAAGAAATTTCAATCATGATGATCATTAACTGGGTCAAAATTTTAACCAAAAACCTCATGAATATGAAGCAGGAGTACTAATCACTGTAATGCTGCATCTGAATTCACTGAAGTGCATAGATAGGTAAACTAACCTCAGTACCATCCTTCCACAAGGTGACATTTACATCTAAGGATGTAGGCCGGCATGGGATAACTGCTGGCTGGTGCTGTGAGACAGTCTCTATTACAAAATTCCCATCCTTCACCAACAAATTTATTAAATCTGAAAAACAGCCAAATAAATTTGACCATTGTCTGTGTAAATCTGATGGCTGAAATAATACATTTTATTGCAATCAATCAAATAAATATAATCTTATAATTTTCCTTTCAAATGTGTAACTGGTATTAGTGTTATGTTATACAAAAGTATAACTACAGAAAGCATACTTCTCTGGTGTTAGAGAAAATAAGTTAAGTTCCTTCCAGGAGAAAAAGTAGCAACTTTAAATTTTATGCAGGAGAATTATAAATCATATCTTCAAAAAATCATTAGTTTCTAGGCATACAAGAATATCAATACATAAAACACTTGCTAGGCCAATATTATCTTATGGTAATAAATCATGGACAATAAGAGAAACTGATGAGAGAACATGATTATCAGCAGAAATGGGTTTCATGAAGAGGACAGACAGTCAAAGAAATGAAGAAATTATGAGGGAACTACAAATTCCACAAACAGATTTAATAGAAAAATACAAGATAAATTAAAAAGACTGAAGAATAAACTGACTGAATGCAACAAAATAATCATCAGAAGGGGTTACTTAACGTATTTCATTATAATATGGGCAAATGTGAAGATAACAGGATGTGCTTTGATAAAATTAAAAAAAAAACTCTTAAAATATAGAGAGAAATGAGGGGCCTTATTAGCAACATATGCAACGAAAAAGAACACAACAGTTTCCTCACCCAATAATAATTTTAACACCTGATGATGACCACATTGGTCAAAATATGTAGTGATAAATTTTAGAGTGAATAACTTTAAATAAATCTGACAGAATATAGTGTTGTGCATGAGACTGTAAAAACTAACTGACACTAAAAGAAAAAGAAGTTTGGGAAGGCCTCTGGAATGATGGAATATTCTGTTTTGTAATACATGTAACTTATGTCAATATGCCTAACACTGGAAAGAATGGTTGGCTGATATGTACTTAACACGGTATTTCATATTGTCACAGAATGGGAGGTATTGTACTTTGGTGACAGAGCTAATTTTCACTGATTCCTCATGGTCAGTGGGATTTGTTACACATCAAATATAATCTTTGTTCTTTGAAATTCAATTTGACCTCTAGGTTCTGCTTAAAAAAGAAAAGACTGTTCCAAAAATTAGATATGCATGCTTCAAACCCTATCCAATACCAGTGAAAGTAAACACTATTTCATCAATTTAAATTAATTACAGATAACTAGGTCATAAAAAGGTTAATAAAGAGAATTTCATGATGGTTTATATAACTTTGACTTTCTCTTTTAACTACCTTTCTTTTCTGCATTATCATAGAATTATGAGATATGAAGCAGCATGGTGAGTCTAGCATAATATTTTGTTCTATGATTCTTATAAAAATTACTTTATAATTGGCCTTTGGGCTTCTAAATAAGCATGTAAATAAAAGAATATCATAAAAAATAACATTTCATAATATATTCCTCCTCAGAGTTGGGAAAAATATAAGAACTGAGTCATGTGCTTACCTCTGACATATACATACACGTGTGTCACATTTTCCAGAGCATTTTTCAAATCTGTGGTTCCATTTACAACACAATAGTAGAAGCCAGTATCTAAGAAAATGGCATTTGTCACTTTCAGTACAGAATGGTATTCTCCGGTGTTTGTTACAGCGTTGGAAATGCTGATTTGTGACGAGGGACCATATGATTCATCCTATATATGACAGGGAATTTCAGAAAACTAAAATAATTTGAAATTAATAGCGCCTTCTAATATCTATATTTTAACTGTATATAGATCTCCAACAGGAATTTTTTTTATACTTTTTAAATAATCTAAAATCCATTCTTACACGAATATACACAAATTTGTCAAATATTATTATATGTGGAGATATAAATGTTAATTGTTTACATGATGGCGATACTAAAAAACAAAAACTGGATTCTCTGTTAGCTTCATACAATTTATGTAGTATTGTCAACTTTCCCATTTGAGTTACCAATTTTTCGGCTATGGCTATTGACAATTTTTTTATTGATAAACATAGAAATGAAATGTATTCAATAAATTCATTGTCAAATGGAATATCAGACCATGATGCTCAAATTCTTACATTGAATAATCTTAAATTCCTGAATTCACCTAATTATTCTGTTAGTACATGAGACATAAATGAATTTACTAAATTAGAATTCAAGCTAAATTTTAATTGTGAAACTTGCGCACACATATTTACTATAGACGATAATTTTCTTAATACCACTTTAATAATATTTAATCATAGTTTTCCTTATAAAAACATTTCTCTAAACAAAAAAATAAAAGCTGGTTAACAACTGGAATCAAGACATCATGTGCACGTAAAAGAGAATTGTATGTGCTTAACAGAAACACTGACAATCCTGAATTAGTAAGATACTACAAGAAATATTGTAAAATTTTATCTGATATCATAAAGTTAGCAAAGAAGCATCATTACAGTAGGCTTATTATATATTCTAAAAATAAAATTAAAACTACTTGGAGTATCATTAGATCTATAACTAATACCAAGTCAAGCAAAAATATAATATCATCAGTAAGTATTGATGGGAAATCATATAATAAATCACAAACTATGGCCAATATTTTTAATAACTATTTTATAATGCCACCAAATCAAATGCAATCTAACAAACCTACTAATGTATCTAACTCCTTAAGTTACATTTTTGAGGTGTATAAACAACCGTTTCCAAACATAAATATGACCCCAGTAACTAAAAGAGAAATTAAAGATATAATCAAGTCATTAAAATGTAAGAATTCTAAGAGATATGATGAGATTCCACAAAACATCCTAAAAATAATGTGACGTGTTGCGCTATGCAGGACACCCCTCCTCCCGCCAACGGTGACATAACACCATCAGAGCGCTGTCTTTACTAGGTGAGTCAACACTACTTCCCCTACCCAGCCAGCGGAGACGTGGCCAAGGGATGCCGCAGTTGCTAGGCGGCAGTAAACAACTCCCAACAGCGTCACTAGCAACACGACGCCAGACAACAGTGGTGTTATTACGTGGCCATTTTCTGTGTTGTCCGGAACGAAGCTAAATAAGGAGCAGCTAAGACTACTCACAGTCAGTTCTGAGTTAGCCAGCAGTTAGTTCTGAGTTCTCAAGTTCTCAAGTTACAAGTTACGAGACAGCCAGGCAGTCAACCAGCGCTTGCAGTGAAGTATTTGTGATACTGCTGATGGCAGTAATTGTCAGATTGTAATTTGTGTGATTGTAAAAGGGAATGTGAAATAAAATTAGCTATATACAATACGGCATGAAGTTATTTGTCACATTATACACCCAACACGTGACAACTGGTGTCAGACACCAGGAATATTATTCAGGAATTAAGATATTCAATAATCTACCACAAGGCATCAGGAATCTATTAAATGATATTACTAAATTCAAACAGGCTCTAAAAGAGTTTCTTCTTGCTGGTTCATTTTATTCTTTAAATGAATATTATGAATGGAACACAAGGGGTGATCCTGGTTCTTATAAATAGCATCTAAAATTAACCTTGACAAGTCCTATTAAATAACTAAAAATATACAAATAATCATCTACTTTAGATCTGCATACAAACTAACTATGACTTTCACTTATTTTAACATACAATCTCTTGTTGTTTTATGAATTTATTTATTTATTTATGAATGTATTTATTACCATAATAATTTTTTAGTACACTTCTGAGAGAAGTTATTTATTCCATTTATTGCTCATGCATGTTAGATGTTTTTATAGTTTTTCTTTTGATGTGTGAGTGATGTAACATACATTATTTGATATTGTATCGTTTATTGATAATATCCATTCATATGCATTGTTTTTATAAACTGGATGAATTTTATAAGATAAATGGTTAATATGTTTTCATCTAGTATTTAAGTCTTGTTGTAGTCACATTTTATTATGTCTAGTGACTGTGTTGTCTATTGAATTGAACTGAATTGAATTTATTTACATTCTATAAATCCTAAGCAGGTTAGTACCTTTGGATACAGAACAAGTCAAAAGGTTACATACATAAGTACAGGCAATTTTAGCTTAAAAATTAATATAACTTAATTTTACATCATTCTCTATTTACATTGAAGTATTCATCTAAAGAGTAGAAGGAATGAGCATGTAGATAATTCTTTAACTCTGATTTAAACTTTTTAGTATCATTGCCCAAGTTTTTAATACTTTGTGGCAGATTGTTGAACACTTTTATATTATGTTTTATATTATGTTATTTTGACTTGTTCCAGTGATTGGTTGGAACATTTGTTTTGATTTTTGACGTATTCTATATCCAGTGGTGTGTCAATGTGTTTCTCGCCCTGTAATTGGATCTACTTGAATATAAGAATAAATAAATAAATTAATTAATTAATTACTGTCTTATGGGATGTGGCATTATATAGTCATACAGATGTTTACTGATATTTTGGAGGAATACTTGTTTGTTGCCTCCATCAAGACAGAATAGTATTCAACTATACAGAGACATATCACAGAAGACAGAAATTTGCAGTCAATGCTGTAAGAACCTAAAATCTCATTTACTGATCCAAATTTATATTCAGGCTTGCCACATGCTTCTGTTAGTTTCTTTTTTGGTTTAGTCTTTGACCATAAAGTAGGGGGTGATACATTCCTCCAATACATGGGGCTCTCTCTGAATTACACAGTTCATAATCCAGAAAACTGCAGTCTTCATAGCCACCACTATAATACCATCAAACAAGTTTATTTCGGTTTGTATCAATCCAATATAATTCTAGTTCACAGCAAGGTCAATTCAAGCTTCATTAATTTTTTTTTCAGAAAGGGTTATCATACACAGAACTGTGCATGATATAATATAAAGACTTCATTTAAGAACTCTTACATTTATTTGAATCATTCTTCAGTATAATGAAACTGAAATAAATTAATAAATACGTTTGTATCTGCTATAGATGAAAAACCAGGAACACAGAAGAAAGAATATTCACACTGGTATTCTGAGAACATGCGCACATTTTTGTCCTTAGGTAAACTGTGTGGATACCACATTTGTTAATTTTATGCAAGTTTCACTTTTGTGACTGCAAAATTTCTAAATTAACAATTTGCACTCTGTACCTCTTCAATGTCCATTGCAAGCTGGGGATAAAACCAGTGTATAGGTCTATCACTTTGGCACACTAGCTCGAAATCATCCCCAGAACTGATTTCTTTTGAGCCTGACGATTCTGGAATCAACTGAGGTGGCCTGATCTCAACCATATGCTCATAACCTGTGAACACATAAGAATAAAGGATTGATAATCTTGGGACATATATATATATATATATGAATTTCAACAAGTCTCACAATTCTTTGGCCCACTGTTGTATAAATCATGTATTTCTTGATTATGTTGTTTGGTTTCTAGTGCCTCCAGGTACAGTCTGTTTGGCTCTTCTGGTGTCCGCTCATCTGAACAATGGAATTGAACCCATTTCCATGTAGGGACACCTAGAGGGCATATTTTGTTCTCCCCAATGATAAAGTGGACATGGGGACAGATGGGGACATGCAGCTTAACATGAGCTTCGAACCCCAAGGGGGCCTGATATGGCTCCAAATATTTACTTCTCTGTGTATTCTGTTTTAAAACATCCTCAACTGAAGATGTTCCCTCAAAGTCAAGAGACTGTATTTTGTGACTATAAAAAATAAATTTTTATCAACATATGACTTTATTTAATCTATGACCTCATAGCCACACAACTACACTCTCATGTAATATCATGAATGATATTACATTAACTGTGATATTAATTCCCTTTTCAGTTCACTTCCTACACCAAAATTTCTAGCAAATGGGTCTTCTGAGGCTTATTTTCATACAAGGCCATGCCACAGCCCAGGAAGTTGGTCAGTGGTAATTCACTGCAGTGGCCTGGGTTCGATCCCATGGCAATCCACATGTGATTTATGGTGAAAAAAGTGGCAATGGGGAAAAGTTTCCTTTGAGCACTTAAGTTTTCACCCTTTCAACTATCATTTATCATCAAGGGCTGGTACAATAGATCCACTTGAGGCCACAGTAACAAATGACTTGGTCTCACTCCACTGCTACAAGTATCTTCACATAACAGATCAACAGATTTCTAGAAGACAAACAGAGAGCCCAGACAAGTTCATTCCAAGGGACTATACACTGTGTATACACATATCTATTACGACCAGGAACAGAGACAAATAAAGTAATTGCAATGAGTGGTAAATTAAATGGTTTCTTTCCACTTGACATCTCTACAGTAGGTCTTCAATTATGGGTAGACTTTCTCATCAGCGACACAACACAATGAAATTGGGTTTTCTATATCTTAGACTGACACCATGTTTTCATACCCTGACAATAAGGATTACAAGTCATACTAATTTGATACAGTTAAATAATCATGTCATATGCAGTAGTATGGTTTAGAAGCCATTTATTTCCATTACTCCTTGAAACATACATTTATTTCAATTATATTCATCCCGCAGATAAACTGGTGGAGGACATACCATACAGGGGTATTCTAAGGTGCAACAATTTTGTTTTTGCAATTTATTTTGTGATTATGTCAGCAGCTACACTATATAGCTTTGAATGGAAGAATGATTGATGACAAGTGATGACAGATGAATTATAAAGAATTTGGCAGGAAGTGGTATGTGGTCAGCATTTGCCCACAGGAATTCAAGTAAACATGAGAAACCTAAGTTGTTCATTTGGAAGTACATGAATTGAACATAAACCTGTATGAAATGGAAAACTTCCTTTTAATTATGCTACAAACAGGCTTCACTGCATAAATAAACTTCCTTACAAACAATTTCCAAATTCTGCACATTATACAAATTCTGTTCTCAGAAATCCCTTTAGTCCTTGGACATATTAACAAGGAAATTTACCATGGTTTCATGGAACAGTTGGGCCAACATGCCAGTCCCTGCCTTTTGGCACATATCAATAGTGGGTTCATAAAAATGGTGACTTTTCTAGAATTTACGACAAATACCACTATACTCTCTTAATCAAAGTTGTTTGTAACTTTGTTTGTTTGTCTGTTTGTTTGCTTGTTTGGGTAATTCTCGTTAACATAAAATTGCTTTATCGACTAAATGGGTTGTACAGTGTCAAATGATAAGATTATTAAGACATGAAAACATGTGGAATAGAAGCAATTTATTTGACAATGCTGTCAGTGGCTGAGGCCGTATAGTGTCAGATGATGTGACAGAATAATAATTAATAAATTGAAAACTAAATTTAAGAAAGTGGTCACAGCCTACTTCAAGCTATCCCGGCGTTTGTGCAAAAAGATGGAGGAAAACTATGAGAAACTTCAGTCAGAATAGTCGGTGGCCTAGTCCACAATTGAACCAAGCCCCTCATCAGTGCAAGTCCGAAAGGTTACCACTAAAGCCAGCTTGCTTTGCAATCTATTTTAATGTGTCATTCCAACATCTGCATGGAAAGACTAAAATAAAAATAAATAAATAAAAGAACAAGAAAATATCCTACATGACATTCAAGGTCTTCACAACACTGAATATTAAGATTACAGGCATGTGAAGCCGTCAGGCGTGGCTGATGTGTGCCGATGTTCCAGAGCAACATACTACCTCCATCTTTCGGATCAACTCTTAAGATGGACGTTCCTCTAAGACTCCGGTAAAAATCTATCATACTAGACAGCATAACATCCCAGAAGACATAACCTTCAGAACAGATAGTTCGATTGGCTCGTTTTCGGGCCAAAATTCGTAATTCAGAACTCCAGAATTCGAAGCAGGGATGGTAACCACTATACCATGAATTACGTTCCCCTATCAACGACGTCACTAACTCCCCTGTCATGTTCATATTCGCTGATCTAAGTGATATGACAGAGAATCTGAAGATTTGTAGTGCACAAAATGCTTCAAATACCCATTCGTAAACAGAGAAATAACATGAATACTACTATCCTAGCGCATTCGGTATAATGACTGGCTACAGGCTGAACGGCCGACGGCTCAGATTTCGAGTCTCGGTACGAGCAAGATTTTTCACCTCTTCACTTCGTCCAGATCGGCTCTGGGGCCCACCCAGCCTCCTATCCAATGGGTACCGGTCGAGGCGTGAAGCTGACCAATCACCTACAACTAGTGCCGAGGTCAAGAATACGTATATATCTATGGATCCACTCCCCTATATGCCTTCATTGCGTAATGCTTAATTAGTTAAGTACAGGGACAACTTCATCTTTTTTTAATCCTTTGGGATGTAATTCCATATAGCTCGGAAGTTCACCGACATTTCGGAGGAACATGCTGCCTCCTCTTCAGGACTGAAGAGCAAACCAAGCAAGCAACCAACTAGTGGCAAACCGCTCGCTGCTTATCTTACTCTTTGACACTCAAGATCTTGAAGACAGAGGGAGAACATTCCTCCGAAACGTCGGTGAATTTCTAGTGGACTGCAGGGTATCATTGTCCAGAAGATAGCACTCTTAATAGACACCGTTATGAGAACCCCACATCCAACAAAGGAAGCATAAACAAGTTGTCAGCCGGAAGGAAGTGTGTGGTGGACCTCTGCTGACGCGACTAAACTACAGAAGATACTCATTTCCGGCTCTGACAATCTTGAAAATGCACAAGAAGTGTTTCCTTACTATGGCCAATTTCCTCAACAGCAAAATCAATAAGCAGCAGTTCGAAAACGTAATATATTGATTTTTGTCTCATTATATCGAACCTCTCAATTTAATTTTTCAGTTGACCTAATCCTTCCAGCAGCACTATAGCCCTGAGGTCGACTCAGCCTGTAACAGAAATAAGTACCAGGAATCTTCCCGGGGGTAAAGGGCGGTCGGCCGGTCGGCGAGTAAGGCTGAAAACCTCACCATCATCTATTAGCCGACTGTCTACAAAATGTAGGAGCCTCGACGTCTCACAACCCGATGGGCCTCCACGGCCTGTTGCAGGTACAGCTTTACCTTTTTTATGCCTAACCTCTGAGGCAGCGTCGGCTGTGCCATGCATTCTGGACATCAGCTACCCTCCCCGACGTTCTTCGTGGTTTTTACCCATTTCCCGCAGACGAATTTGGTTATGGCCATTTCCAAATTCTAATTCGTTACTTGCTTGTCACCCTACCCAAGGAATGAGAGAAGGAATAATATGGCTGAAAGCAAGGATCTGGAAACTAGGGGGCATCAGGAGGGGAGTTTTCTCTTGTATTTGTGGAAGAAGGACTGCTAGAATCCCCTGAAACGAAAACGTAGGGAGATGAACTTGTATACAGTAAATGGTTGCATATAAATGAGGTCACAGCATACATGAAATTAATTAGATGCATAAATGTAAGATAAAAACCACTGAAAAGTATTTCTTTAAAACTAAAAGTAAGTGAGAGACCAAAGTTAGGTGGGACACAACCCCCTGAGATTAACTGGAAGCTAAAATATGTGATGTTTGTGTGCGTTTTTCTGTGTTTGTGTACAGGTAGAGGCCTTGCGACGAGCTGATCACCCGCCCAAGGAGTCCTACCGAATGTCTTAAGATCTAGTAAACCGAAGTGAAACGGAGAGTTTCGTGGAGGTAGGCATAGGCCCAAATGAGGGTTGTAGCGCCAATGAAAAAAAAAATGGATTAGGGGCAGAAACAGTAATAGTGCAGTAGTGATAGTATCAGTAGTGACAGTAATAGTATATGAACTAACTTTAATAAAACTAGTTTGTATGTATTGAAACTGTGTACCACAAAAACCTGGTGTTATGTGGATACCTGTACTGCAACTCAACGCAACAAACTAAACTAATTGCCGTCATTCCACGCTTAGTCGTTAAATAAACTATACAGTGAGGGCCGTAAGAATGACCACAGGATCGATGCACATAATGGCCATGAACAAAATGACGTCATTTAGTTGCAGGAACCTTGTTGACTGGTTTAGCGAAGAATGCAAAGCGACAAATACAGGTCACGGATGTCGAGTCATGACTTCACCAGGCGCCTCCTTTCCGCGTGTGGAGAAGCAAAGCGACTAAAGGAAAAACAAGAGGCTAATACGAGTAAAAGAACTGTTCGGCTTTGTAGTGCCAACAAGACATTGAATAATGTAATTTACAGAGCACTACTGGTGACACTAGCTTACTAACCGGCCAACCCCATGTACCTGAATTCTTCTTGTGAAGCCAACAGGTGCTCAGACACTCAAGAAATCCCCTGCACTTTTTTAAACCTGGAGGTTCATTACCGTGTTCAAAACAACCCGTCACTGGTCTCTACTCTCAGTCAATCCAAACACCCATCCTGTTCCTCTGAAGTCCATCTTAACATTTTCCTCTAAGCTACGCCTAAGTCTTACTACTGGTATTTTCCTCAGGTCTTCCTACCAAAACTTGGTATGCACTCCTCACCCACGTGCTCATCGCATCTAACGTGACTTGATCATTTTAATTTTTGGCGAGGAATGTGAGTTACGAAGTTCCTAGCTGCGCAGCTTTCTTCAGCCTCGTATATTATGATGAACATATTTAGGAAACTGTCGAATGCCTAGACACTTTAGTAGGTTAAAGTAAAATAGTCTTTGTACTTAATTATCACGCCGCAAAGACTATGTTTTACTTTATGTTTCGTAGCCTAGTTAAATATGCTCTGTTTTCTTTACTGCTGCTACAACCCTGTGTGGGTCTTGGTCTCCTCCATGGTTTCGTAACAGTAAATTTTTCAGGGATGGGGTCGTTAGCCCCAAACCCAACACCCAACCTGGACGACCAGGCACTACACTTCGTCTGGTTCCTACCCTTTGACCTGTCCGGCATCGGTGGATCTATCAGAATCTTACGCTCCCGCCAGCATAGCTCTCCAGGTCACTGGGGCGCGCAAACCTCCTCTACACGATAAGGCGGTAGCCCTCGAGGAACAACCATGCTATGCTGTCAGCATCTTGAAATATACAGCGCCTAATAATGGGATTATTTACAAAATACTGAATAAAAAAAATGACGTGGGAAGAAGCGACCATGGACCTATTTGAGATACCGTACCAGGATTTGCCTATAGGAACTGAGGAAACCCACAGAAAATCTACGTTAAGAGAGCAGGTATCGTTTCCGAGATTCCAGCCCAAGCGGTAACAAGAGGTAACCTCTTGTTACCGCTTGGGCCAACCTGTTGGATACGATGTATGGGGGGAATGGAAGTACAGTAAACCCTCGCTAATTTGGAGTAATTGGGGGAGAGGTCATCCAGATTAAGTGATAATGGGGATTAGTGAAGCAAAAGGCAGCTCTGAAAGACATGAAACTGAGAAACAAATAAATTTAACATTTAATGATATAAATAGTGTTGTTGAAATAAATATAAAAAATCGATGTAGAGCCTTTATTTAGAAACTACAAAACGACAATACATTTATTCGCCGATAGAAGACTCAAAAGGTGTACTTCTTTTTGAGCGTAATAATACAGGTTTGAAGAAGCCGTCACGTTTTGTCTGAACAGACAAGTGACTCATCTGCCTTCCTAAATGCCATGTGCCTTTTAAAATGCGTACTCAACTGTGAACAGCATTTTTTATTTTTCATATTTCGATCCTGATTAACTGTAAGTGAATTAGCGAGGATTTACTGAACAGCTCAGCGCTATAACCTCGGCTACGGTCAAATTCTCCGGCCGCTTCAACCCCCGTCAACTGGATAGGAGGATGAACTGGACCAGGAATCAAGTCTGAACGTGTTGACGAACCGAAAGAGGTGGGAAATCATTTGCATTCTGTTGCATCCAGCGATCATAAATGAATGAATGGATGGTTGCGTAATGAATCTTCGTTCAGGCCGAGTCATTCAGAGGCCTCCAAGGCACAATGATTCATCACCTTACCGCGGACTTAGTCACAGACAGCGCTTAAGAAAACAAATAATGTGTTTCTGGGCATTATCCATCGTCCTGTTTTTATTTAAAACACATAACGTTTCGGAGACTGGGTTCTGTCTCCGTCTTCTGGCGGATCATAATCAGTTGGGCCCAATCGACAGAGCTGGTCCCTATCTCCGGACACCAGCACCAACACAATATTTTTTTTCTGTGGCGCTACAGCCCCAATTTTGGGCCTAGGCCTACCTCCATGAAACTCTCCGTTTCACTTCAGTTTACTAGATCTTACACATACGGTAGGACTCCTTGGGCGAGTGATAAGCTCGTCGCAAGGCCTCTACCTGTAGACAAGCACAGAAAAACGCACACAAACATCCATGCCCTGAGTGGGATTCGAACCCACGATCCCGGCTTCCGAGCGAGCGAAGACAGTGCACGCCTTAGACCCGCTCGGCTACCGTGACCGGCACCAACACAATATAGGATATATAAATCAAGCATTACACAAACCATCTGCGAGAGTTAACACAAACATTCAAAGACCTCCACACACTAGGCCTAGCACCTATGTTCAAGTGCTATTTCATGGCGGCCTCCGTAGTCTAGGGGTAACGTTCCCACCTCATGACTAGGGACCGGATTTTAATGCAAATGCATATTTCTTTCTTGCAACCAGAAAGTATGCTCGTTTGGATATATGTATGAATTACTTCATTTTTTAAATTTTGGACATGGTTTGATGGCGCATATAAATGCATATTTTGCCTGTTTTATGAACAAGCATCATATTTTCGAAGATCTCTATTTATACTGCATATTTCCTTCTTAAAATGTTTATCATACATATTTTTTAATTTTATGCTCAAATTTTCCATCATGGTCGTGTGTATACAATTTTTCTTTTCCGTATTAGAATATGTTTCATATCTGACTCAACATTTCATCATGATTCATGTTTCTGATGCAATACCCAGGACGGGACTTCCCGGATCATGCATAAATGCATACATATTTAAGGGATTATTAGGGCATAAAAATCCGGTCCCTACTCATGACTCAAGGTACGCGGGTTCAAACCCCCTCCTCCAGGAGGGACTTTAAGCCGTGGGCCCCGTGTCGTAGATTTACGGCACGTAAAAGATCCTCATGTCTCTAGGAGACCTCTCAGCAAAATTAGGCAACAAGTTTCCCGCCCAAGTAGTTTCCAATGCCTCACACTTAATCTACACTGCATAGAGTTGTAGTTTCCTGACTTTTGCTGAGATAATGGGAGTCCAGATGGGAGAGATCTCCAATATGCGTCGACTGATCGGAAGGCCTACCAGAGACCTGTAGGCCAATTCCTTGTATTTCTTGTATGTGGTGCTTGGTTCAATTTGCACGACCTTCGCTTCTTTCCAACAAACGCGTATTTTTTGGCCTTCTTCGTATGCATGTTGGGCTAATTTTGATTTTTCAGCTCAGTATTGCTGCAGTGAAGGGTAACATGATCCTCCAGAACATTTTCACGTGCTACACGAACTCTGAGGTTCTCAAGGCGGTGACAGCGGTGATTATGAGGAGTTCTATTTTTGGGGGATATAACGCCGTGTAGCCTGGTGAAAATCAACCGAAATTTCACACGAAAATATCACCTCCATCGCCTTCAGGACTAAGAATAAGCCATTAAATAAACCACCATGAAGCAGGTTCCAGCAGAGGCTCTGCTTCATGCTCGTGTCTTTCTTGGCTTACTCTTCACCCTTGTTATGAGCATAACATGTTCCTCCGAAACGTAGGTTTACTTTTACCGAACTACATGGCGTTATAGGGAGCTCGAATAGATCAGTCGTTATAGCGACGAGCTACGGGCTGGACGGCAGGATTTCGGTTCTAGGAGGGGATAAGATTTTTTCCTTGTCTACAGCGTCCAGACGTGCTGTGGGGCCCACTCAGCCTCATATCCAAAATGTATCGGAGGCTCCCTCCTCGGGCGTGAAGCTGACTACAAACTCCATCTAGTGTCGAGGTCAAGTATGGTGGAGCTATACTTCTACTACCCAATACGTCTTTATGTTGTGCAGTTCAATTAATTAGGCACAGGGACTACTGCTACTGCTACTGCCGCTGCTACTACTACTACTACTACTACTACTACTAATACTACTACTACTCTGTGGGCGCTACAGGCCATGATGAACCTTGGCCTGTGTTTTACAGTTTCTTCATCATATAGACAGTTGGTATGGGTCCTTTGGCGGGGGACGAGCCCGTCGCAAGGCAGCTACCAACACAGGACAACATAAACACAGAATAAACACACATAAACTTCCATGTCTCGAGTGGGATTCGGTATATCATATATCTTTATGTGGTTCACAGTGATAGGATGATTGATGACAGACGAATTGGAAAGGATTTGTACGGAAGCAGTCATGGCCTAACGCAGGAACTATCCCGGCATGCACTTCGAGGACTGAGAATACCCACAAAGAACTTCAAACAGAATAGCCAGAGTTACGGCAGAGACTGGAATCCAGCACCTCCCGAATACAATTCTAGAGCATTACCGCTCAGTCTGGCGTGCTGCGCAGTGTAGTTTGGTACACAAGACAGGTTATTTAACAACGATGTTTCAAGTAAAAGTTACACAGCAGCAGCACGAAGACAACGAAGTGTAAAAATGGTGTCGTGGCTTGTTTAAAGTACACTCTCTATATTCGCCTAGAGGCTATGAAACAGCTCAGACCAGTTGATCCCCTCGCAGGGAACCACACCGGGGACCACCCGAATATGAAACAAGAGTATTAAAACTGTACCCTGGTTAGAAACCATACCAGACGTGTGTTAGGGGAATCTGTGTTTGAGTAAGCTTCCTGTCAGGATTTCGCTTTCTCTTTAATCACTTTCCCAGCTTCTGGAATCACTTACCGTTAATGTCATCTATATTTACTCACTGGGGTCACGCGGTAGCGTAGTTGGTTGAGGCACTATGCTATAAGCCGGAAGGTCGCTGGTTCGAGTCCTGATGAGGTCATTAGATTTTTCATTGACCTAATCCTTCCAGCCGCACAATGGCCCTGGGGTCGACTCAGCCTCTTACAGCAACAGAGTACCACGTATCTTCCTGGTGGGGGGTGGGGGGGTAAAGGGCGGCAGGCCGTGGCGTAAGGCTGACAACCACACCGCCATCTGTGAACCGATTGTCTAGAAAACGTGGGAGCCTCGACATCTCATAGGCCTCCTCGGCCTGTTACAGTGATAGCTTTACGTTTATAATTATTCCTCGAAAAGTGACTTGCTATTTTCTGTTGACGAGCATCTATTAAACACGTTTGATACGGAAGAGCAGTAAGGCCGTGTACCACGAAGAGATAACATGATACGATTCGTTTCTATTTTACCTCTAACTATTTATACAACGCTTGTTTAAATAGCATCCAGAGTAGGGAATAGCTGTACTGTGTTGCTAAGTTACGATATGGCACGATTTCAATAGAAATTACTGACGTAACTGACACACCTATGTGTCAGGTACGGAAACCATGTAACATTCGAAAATGAGAGGATCTGCTATTTCATTCGAAAATGGATTACGTAGTTTCAGTTTAAGTAGAACTATATAATTATAACTTGAGAAATTTATATAAAACTCTTAACATGTTAGCAGATTTTAAAAGGAGAGACTGGATGGGTGTGAAAATGCGATCAGATTGTTCAAACAAGAGCGACTACAAAACGTTTTGAAGTAAACCAGAGAGTAGAAGGAAAACTGCAAGGCCCACATTCAGATACCTAGCAGATGTAGAGAATTGTTTACGACAGCTGCAGGTGAAGATATCGAGGCAAAAGAGAAATGATAGACAACAATTAGCATCTGTCACAAAGGTGGTCAAGGTTCTCAGAAGACTCAAAGTCAAGGAATCAACCTTAACTATAATGGAAAGTACAAATGTTTTCAAGATGTGTGTGTGTGTGTGGTAAAGGTAAACTTTCCCCTGTGCTTAATTAATTAAGCACCAAGCCATGAAGACATATAGCGGAGTGGAAGTATAGCTACACCATTCTCGACCTCGGCCCAAGATGGAGGTGAGTGACTAGCTTCACGACTCGGCCGCTTTAACCCCGTGGAAAGAGTCCCGGGTACTAATTGAGTAGGAGGCCTGGTAGGCCTCAGAGCCCGTCCGGACAATATGGAAAAGAGAAAGATCTTTTGCTACTTCAGAGAATCGAACCCCATCTGCCCAGCCCATAACCCGTCACTATACATACTGAGCTGTCCCGGCGCTAGTGAATGTGTGTGAATATAAACTGTTCGAAATTATTTGGGGTTCTGTTTCTTAATTCTGGAAAACGATAGGCAAGTCCACCAGAGTGTTCACGTGTGTAGGGCGATGGAAACTGTGTGGGACTGGGGAGTAACGGTGTCATAGCTGCCGGATTCTCACTGCGGCGGTCCGGTTTCGATCCCAGGCCAAGTCATGTGAAGTATGTCGTGAACAAAAGGTCACTAGGGCAGGTTTTCTCTGAGTATTTGACTTCCCCTTTCCTGTCCTCATTCCATCTACTGTTCCATATTTATTAATCATCCTATCACAGACGCTGTACAGTCTCGACACTGACAGCCTCAGAAATGGAGAGTAATTACAGTCTATAGAGAAGCACAGGTACTCACATATTTCCAACACATGTACCAAATAAAAATAAAGTTCTGGAATAAAATAATCACATTCTTTCTTTTGATTCGACATGGACCGCATAGAAAACGACGCGTCCAACAATTCTTCTGTTGTTGCGTGTGTATTAGTTGCCGTGGTAGTGTTTTTATCGAGCCATTGCCTAGCAACAGTAGGAGGAACATATACAGACACACAAGACTGATGGTAGGGATTTATGAAGTGAGCCGTTGAAATGGGCTCAGATGTCACAATATACATACTTTCATAAAGACTGGTTCAGGCATTCAAAAGTTGTTAGGGAGGGAAATACACAGACTCACAAAAAGCAAGGTGATCTCATAAGTCTACTTTTTTTCAAAATATTCATTCTTTATTAGAGGGGGTGGGCTACCCCATGCACTTAGACCAGTTATTGGTCCACTGTGCGTCGCCCTTTAATTTCTACTGTCGCCATACCCTTNAATAAGTCTACTTTTTTTCAAAATATTCATTCATTATTAGAGGGGGTGGGTTACCCCATGCACTTAGACCAGTTATTGGTCCATTGTGCGCCGCCCTTTAATTTCAACTGTCGCCATACCCTTCCAGTACTGGTGCTCGCTATCAGCCCCATTCTGCAACGAGGTCGGCCCTCTTCTGGCAGTGGTACCCGATACTTCCCCATCTACCGGAGGCATTGTAAAATACTTGGGCGGGAAACTTTGCCTAATATTGCTCAGAGGTCTCCTAGAGACATGAGGGTCTTTTACGTGCCGTAAATCTACGACACAGGACCCACGGCTTAAAGTCCCTCCCGGAGGACTTGTTCCCTGAATTTTTCCGCCCTTAAAAATTCCACGACCTCCGCCGGATTTGAACCCGCGTACCTTGAGTCATGAGGTGGGAACGTTACCCCTAGACTACGGAGGCCGCTTTTTTTTTTTCAAAATAAGGAAAGCATGCTATTAAAACTGAAGCAGACTCGCGTGCCTGACAAGAGGTCACTGAAAAGAAGGAACAGAACGTAAAATACTGCAGAGTAAGCAGTTTCACAATTTGTACTCTTCACATAATACAACGAAGGTGAGGAAATCAAACAGAATGATAAAGCTTGAACATGTAGCAAGCATGAGGAAGATAAGAAATGCATACAAAAATCGGAAAACCCTAATGAGAGGGAAAGATTTTGAGAGACCTAGGAATAAATTAGAGAATCATATCAAAACACATTCATACTCTGAACTTTGATTAATGGTAACGTGTTGTCCTCTAACAGATGTTTACCAGTGTTTGGGAAGGCTATACTGCTTCCATCTTCATATCCAACATGTCAGGCCATAACATGATGTCATACTTCAGAAAATCTCATGAATCGTCACCACCGTAAAACATCAGACATTAAAACTGTTCTTAAAGAAATGAATATTAATTGTGGACTGGATTAATCTGGCTCGGGATAGGGACCAGAGGCAGGGTAATGAGCTTTTGGGTCCTTGAACAGACAGTATCAGCTTGTAAGAATTTTCCTCCGTGGAGCTGATTAGTCATGGTTTTTGTAAGAGGCTCCCATATTTTATTTCTGGTAGGAAACTCTTGTTATTGCAACTGGTGGCCCTTAATTCCTTCCTGTTCTGGTGTGTCACTGATAAGGGATACTGACAGGGTCTCGAGGTTCGTTAGCTTCCAGTACAAGCAAACTGAGCTGTTTGATCTCTATATAGGGTTCAACCTTTCCACTCACAAAGCAGGGCAGCGGAAATCTTCGGTCTGTTACTTCCAGCATCCGGAGTCGTCCTTTATCATGTGTATTCAAGTTTCGGAAACGCCTACAATAACGAAACCATGTCAAAGTCTCCTCGCCTTTCAGAACCACAAAACTTGAGCCTGTACTTTTCTTGGTATACTGAGCGTAGTCGGTATAGCGGCTGGCTACGGACTGGACGATAGAGGGGTCAGAGTTCGAGTCCCGGTAGGGTTAAGATTTTCTGTTCTCCAAATCGTACAGACCGGCTCTGAGGTCCACCCAACCTCCTATCCAATGGGTACCGGGGGCTCTTTCCCCGGGGCTAAAGCGGTCGGGGCGTGAAGCTGACCATTCACCTCCAACTAGTGCTGAGGTGAAGAAAATGTGGATCTATACATCCATATGTACGACTTCATGGCGTAGTGTTTAATTAGTTAAACACAGGGAAAACTTTTTTTTTTTACTTTTACTGTTTCATAGTGAATATTCCACGTTCTGTTAACGGAATGTGTGACTGTGAATATTACGAATTGCTTTCAGATGGTGCGCATGTAGACACATGGAACTGAATGGGACACATCAGCTTCTGGTCTATGCTGCTTTCAGTCTATTGATAGCATAAATACCATAAAGAAAAAACGGAGAACCTCTAACTGACGCTAAAAATGATATTCATCTATAAGTAATACAAAGGGCTGCGCCATAGCTCAAGCCGTTAGTCGCTGGCTTCCTACCGGGGCGGAACGGGTTCGATCCCGGGTCTCGTCAAGTGGGATTTGTTGCGGACAAAGTGGCGCTAGGGCAGGTTTTCTCCGAGTACTTCGGTTTCCCCTGCCAATCTTCATTCCACCAATTGCTCCACAATCACCCTCACCTATCACCTGGGGCTGGTACAATAGGCCAGAAGTGGCCGCAGTACAAGGGGCTTAGTCCCACCCCACAGAGTAAACAAAGTGCAGGGAATGCAGGGAGAAATCATAACATGGAAGACAGGTAATAGAACCTTCTGAGAAAGTGGCAAAGTTCAAAAATCCGGGAGCGACAATAATAATTCGAGATATGATCCACGAGAAAATTAAGAACAAGTTGAATTCGGGTAATGCTTGATACCATTCAGTTCACAACCTTTTGTCTTCTCGTCTGTTTTCTAAAAACGTAAAAAATTTAAATATAAAATGATAGGCCTGCTGTGAAATATCTACGTGTAGCTTAGGTTGCTTTGAATTTCAGGTATCAATCTGGATTTTTGTCATCTGTCTGTTTACTGAATTTGCCTTAATTCTGATTAGATTTTCGAGTAATTTTTAATTAAAATTACGACCTTCCCAAATATGAAGCCTTGTAGCATAAATATTTTGAAGGAATATTTTGAGGTAATTTTCAGGATGAGGCAGCAGATTTCTCCGAAACGTCGATACAAATCTATTAAAACTACAAGTTCTCACATCCCCAAAGAACACATTTTGACAGTCACCGCCATTAAGAACGTCATATCTCGTAAAAATTGAAGTAGTTACGTTTAGCCATTTAAAGCGCGGTTGTTAGCGCACGTACCACATTCTTTGACTTTTTTTAATCCGCTTAGTGGGGGGGGGGAGTCCTGCTGGGTGCACTCGGCACGGCGGCCACTGATTGGCCTATTGTAGCCTGCCCCTGGTGATTATGATGGAGAATTTGGTGGAATGAAGATTGGCAGGGGAAACCGAAGTACTCGGAGAAAACCTGCCCCACCGCCACTTTGTCCACCACAAATCCCACTTGACCAGACCCGGGATCGAACCCGGGCCACCGCGGTGGGAATACAGCGACTAACCGCTTGAGCTATGGCGCGGCCCTTATTTAGTTAGTTAGTTAGTTAAGCTCTAACTTACACAGTGTCCTCCCCCACCCGTTTAACTCCAGGTGATTTGGGTATACTGACTTCAAATTACAGTAAAACTTGGTTATAGCAACATCGGTTTCTGCGACACCTTGTCTATTGCGTGAAATATTCAATGGTACGAACTAATTCCTCATAAAGCAACTGTTTTTATACCTTGCTTAGTACGACATGCACAAATGCATCAACCTCGTATGTAACGTCATTTTCATTCCTGAATTTCTCTGATATCGTGGGAAAGTTCGATGTGTCTGCCCACCCTCACTTTCTCTACTTGCTGACGTGACTGTCCTGGAAGAATACGACCGCGGGCTGCAAGAGGAGCGTGGGTTTTATGCGAAAACAAGGGTGTGGGGTGGGACTGCGTGAATAGTGCAAGAGGACGCGGCTTGTTAACTGCATTCCTTTCCTAGAATCTCGTCTAACAGGACCTCACATTGTCTACTTACCCTATAGTGTTCCTGCCTAAACCCAGAGAAGTGCAGTAGCGAAAACATGGCAATGAAAAGGAAAGTTTTAAGCATCGAAGAGAAAGTTAAAGTGATTCGTGAAATATTGTGTGTATTGTCAGTGAAAAGCGCTGTAATATGTCTTTGATCTTACACATTTGGGCAATTCCACGTTAATGTTACGTTAGTCTGTACTTAACTACGTATTTCACTAAAAATGCAACAGTTTAACTCGGTTTTTGGTAGATTTTTACGTGACTAACATAAGGCTACTGTGGAAGTGCCCGTTTCGGTTACAACGACATTCGTTTATAACGACACTATTTTTAGGTCCCTTTGATGACGTTATAACCAAGTTCTACTGTAATTTACTTTAATTTCCCTACGTTTTAATTTACTTTAATTGACACAATTCGTATTCTCATCTTCCTTACTCTCTTACTGAAGCACAAGAGACCACTGTAGGTCGCGGTGCAAAGGCCGAGAACGCCTACCCCTCATACATTCATTCATTCATACTCTCTTACTGTATCTGGTAGGATAAAGGGAAAAGGCGTTAGGAAGATGTGGAAGGAGGTGGTCGTGGCCTAATGTGACGTACACCGACTATCTGGCATTCCCATAGGGGATCTGAGAAAAATAATGAAAAACCCCAATCATGATAGTACGAATCCCAACCGAGACTTGAACTAGAGACCTACCAAATACAGCCCTTGAGCCAACTTACTCGGCTAGAAATAATTTTAATTAATTTGATACTAATTAACCCGTTCAGTCAGTCACTCAGTTTGTCAATAGACTGCCCGCCTTTCATTGAACACGAATTTTCGTGTCCGTCATTAGACCCTACCCTGAGCCAGATGAAGTATCCAAAATACCACATCCAATTTCTTTTAGCGTCCATTTTAACCCCATCTGCGCCAACACGACATATCTCGGTAGGAGGAAGAGGCCGTCTGCATCTGACTTTATTCAATACTTACGGAAACAAATGAAACTGCTTGTGCCGATATCGCTGATACGTTATAATACCGTATTTTTGGCATTCGACAACAGAAATTACTTGTGAAATATTAGTTGGAAATTTGGCACTTCCCTCTTCTAGTTACAATTTTCGTAAACAACCCTGTCCACTGGTCCACTGCTATACATTATGGCACATTACAGTTCTTGAGGGACAGTCTGAATTCAAGATTTCGCTGAATAGGCATGGTATGTTAATTTTATCGGTAATAATCCTCATTCAAGCATAACACATCCAACAGTAAATCGCCTCCTATTACAGTATGTAGTATACGTTACCATAGGCATAGATTGGTTTCGGGTAATGCTTGCTACCATTCAGCCCAGAATCTTTTGTCTTCTCGTCTGTTGTCTAAAAACATAAAACTGTAATTTTGCCTGTGGTTCTGTATGAGTGCGAATCTTGGTCTCTGACATTAAGGGAAGAACATAGACTGTGGGTGTTTGAAACAGGGTGCTGAGGAGAATATTTGGGCCAAAGAGAGATGAAGTGACGGGAGACTGGAGAAAACTGAATAATGAGGAGCTTCATAACTTGTACTCCCTGCCAAATATAATTAGGATGATCAAGTAAAGGATGAGATGGGCAGAGCATGTAGCACGAATTGTGAGAAGACGAATGCACATAAGATATTGGTGGAAAAGCCAGAAGGAAAGAGCCCACCACGAAAACCAAGACGTAGGTAGGTGGACAATGTTAAAATGGATCTTAGAGAGATAGGATAGGGTGGTATGGACTGGATCGATCTGGCTCAGGATAGGGAAGATTGGAGGGCTCTTGTGAACACGGTAATGAACATTTGGGGTCCATAAAATGTTGGGAAGTTCTTGAGTAGCTGCAGAAATCGCGGCTTCCCAAGAAGGGCTCAGCTCCGTGGAGTTAGTTACCATAGACATACAGAGTGAATTAGTATGGGAAGGGTTAATGGTATTTATGTGTTAGCGGATGACAAAGTAAATTTAGAAGTTATCGCTGCCAACCTCAGAAGCTTGTAACCTGGTAAGGTCAGGCTCTGGATTTTGTTTTTACAAATAAATTTATATGGCTGGCATACCTAAAGTGGCGGCCAACCTGGAGGAAAAAGTTTTAAAGCTGAGTCGCTCATTAATATGTTAAGTGCCAGATTAAATTCAGGTTTTCCATTATTTCGCTTCACTTCTTCTCTAATGCGTCTCTCGGCTGGCTGAATGTATGTAATGTAGACTGAGTGAAGTGTTTATGTTTTGTCCATTTGCAGCAAGCCTGCGCTGATTAGAAAACAGGAAGCTCACTAGGACTGGGGGTGGGGGGTGGAGAGGACAGGATCCGGCAAGAAAGGTCATATCCCGTCTTTGAGGAAACGGCAGTGTTAACGACAGTGGCTTCACCCCACAAATACCAAGGAGACTACTGACATTAACAAATAAATTAAGGACTTTTCAAGGCACTGGATGTTAAGACCACGCAGATGGGGCCCTGTGACGTTTGAAAAGAACCGATGTTTCTGTGGAACTTGCTGCCCACGCGCCATAGCTCAAGCGGTTAGTCGCTGGCTTCCTACCGCGGCGGGCCGGGTTCGATCCCGGGTCTGGCCCGTCAACATTACTCGTGCTCATGCGCCAGAAGCTTACTGCTGCCGGAAAATCAGAATCTGGAGCTGACGAAGTGGACGCCCTAACTGCTTTGCATACAAAGCCTTCGCATTTCTTCACAACAGATATCAGCTCCAGATCCTGAATTTCCGGCAGCAGTAAGCTTCTGACGCACGAGCACGAGTAATGTGGACGCGCCTTTACACTGAGTCTACCTCGAACACTGTTCCGAAGACAACTATGCCAATATTGTCTTACTGAGCGCGCGTTCTCAAAAACGAGATAACATATCTCTTGGCACTAATATAATTATTTACAAATACTCATGTGTCGTGAAGCATTGCCACTTAGCTTAAGGACATTCTGCGTAGCAAACGAGAACAAACACTAAATCAAAATCGGTTCTGCAGAAGTTATGACAACAACTGCATATACTTCTACCTCTGAAAAGGAAAAAAGCAATTAAGCACCAAGACATGAAGACATATGGAGAAGTGGAGGTATAGATCCATGTATTCTTGACCTCAGCAACTTCACGTCCCACCCACCTTTCCCCCGGGGAAAAAAGAACCCGGTACTCATTGGACATGAGGCTGGTTGGGCCTCAGAGTCGGTCTTGTCTCTGCAGAGAGGAGAAAAATCTTACCTTTGCAGCGAACCGAACTCCGGCCGTCAAGACCATACAGACTGAGCTATCCCGACTCCAAATCTGTGCATATATGCTTATAACACAATGATTTAGTGATGCGATACTAATCGTAATTAATGTCGTAATTTCTGGTACTAATGAATTTGTGGACGACAGTAACGTTATTCAACCTGTAAGTTTCAACCTTAACAGGAAAGCCTGCGCCCAAAACCGTCTTTGTCCGATACCATGTAACAAGCAGCCAGTACTTAACACCGCGAATTTAATATGCTAAGGTTTTGTAGTGGTGGTCCAAAAGGCTCAAGAATTCTGCTAGCTTCATTTGGACCCAGGACTTCTCGCCTTGGCCTAAAATTTTACTAGCAGCCTTGTGTGCAAGAAAACTACGTATTAGCGTAAGACACGTGGTCTACATCTATGTCGTTCCACGTGGGCTCAAGTTAGTCATGGGAAAGTGAAAAAGAAAACGCGTACGTTATGGGCAGGAAGGCAGCGGTTTGATTTCCAGTAGGGGCAAGAGATTTTTCTCTATTCCCCAGCGTCCAGACCGACTCTGAGGCCCACCCAGCCTCCTATACGATAGGTAACGGGTGCTCTTTCCCAAACGGTAAGGCGGCCAGGGGGTGAAGCTGACCATTCACCTCCATCTAGTGCCGAGGTCAACAATGATGCAGCTATAATTCCACTCCCCCATACGTCCTCATGTCATGGTGCTTAATTAACTAAGTAGAGGGAAAATTTTACCTTTTATTTTCTAGAAACAGAACAAAACAACCTCATCATTAAAATCCATCGTAGCTCTAACCCGTCTTAAAGAGATTGGAGAAACACTCTAAAATATAATAACTGGAGAATTTATGTCATTAGAGAAAAATGTTTGAAGGTTCTGACAATGCCGTAGTTGCTGTTAAAACTGATTTAATAAAAATTGAAAATTATTGCGAATTTGTGTATATGCAGAAAGTTTCAAATATTCAGAATATTTTCGAAAGAACCAATTTTTGCGAAAGCAAGAACATCTGAGATGCAATGAAATTTAGGGAGATATCGAAAACTTCAGATTCGCAGATATTTTTCTTTTAACTGAAAGTTACTATGAAGGCACGAATTTCGCGCAACTATTAACATTTTCAACAAAACGAAAATTTGGGAAAATTCCAAATATCGTACTGCGACAACTTGTTGAGAACGACGATTTTGGAAAGATAACGAATTAAGTAAATCAATATTTTCAAGAAATTAAATTGTTTTAAATTTTGGAAGCTGCTCGAAATACAGATCTCTTCAAAATAGTATGAAAATGTGACATTTTGGATATGCCAATAATTTTACAATATGAGAAGTTCAGAATAATAACAAATTCTGTAAATTTTAAATACTGGAAGATCTTTTATTAATTATTTAAAATTGGAAAATTTGTACTAATTATAGTTTAAGTTTATTATTATTATTATTAGAGGGGGTGGGTTTCCCCATGCACTTAGACCAGTTATTGGTCCATTGTGCGTTCCCCTTTAATTTCTACTGTCGCCATGCCCTTCCAGTACTTGTGCTCGCTATCAGCCCCATTCTGCCAGCGAGGTCGGCCCTCTTCTGGCAGTGGTACCCGATACTTCCCCATCTACCGGAGGCATTGGAAACTACTTCGGCGGGGAACTTTGCCTAATTTTGCTCAGAGGTCTCCTAGAGACATGAGGATCTTTTACGTGCCGTAAATCTACGACACGGAACAAGGCCTCCCGGAGGACTTCTTCCCTGAATTTTTCCGCCCTTAAAAATTCTACGACCTCCGCCGGGTTTGAACCCGCGTACTTTAAGGTGGGAACGTTATCCCTAGACTACGGAGGCCGCTCGTCCTTAAGTTAGTATAACTTAAATAATTCTGGAGAACTTTACTGGGCAGGAAAATACGCCACCAAACCTAACCCAACCCAAGCCAATCACTGGAAGGTATGCCGGAATGGAAGGATAGATGCGCATGACGGTGCGCAAACCTAATTTCACAACCTAACCTAACACAATTCAACCGATCAAACCCTACCCAAACAAACCCAATCCCTCCAGATCTGCCGGAGTGCCAAGGTGGATGCGCAGGACAGTGCGCAGTGGTCAATTGCGCAATCCTCATCTGACATTATAAAGCATACCTTAATTTAACCTAGCCTAACGCAACTATATACAATTTGTGTATAACGTCTTCCAACATGCCACATGAATGTGAACATTTTCAAAATATACTGGTAACTATTTGATCATCCAAAGCGCAAATGCATATGACGAAAAGGTTGACAATGTTTGCGCAAAATTTAAATTACCTAGCGCTATAGTCCGTACCAGGACATTTAAATCTCCATCGTCGAATGTCTAAAGCCTGGGGTTAGACTCTGCAGTCAGCATCTCCAGAATAATTCTGAAATGATCGGACTGGAGCGGTATTTGCCGGTACATACAAACTTATCTCCGCAGTTTACAGCCATGAAGGTCAAAAACTGCCGGAAAGACTGTGTGTATGGGCATCTGTCGAGGCCGCCGAGGCCCTATGCTTGGAGAGAACTTTATCTAGCCGAACGGCTTGTACAGCAGGAATCCACTGTCATAACATAACTATATGTTGCCGTTACATAACACTACAGGTATTTTATAAACCTCCTCTCTCCTTCACTGGCGCTACAACCTAGTGTGGGTCTTGATCTTCTCCATGGTTTCCTAATAGTAAATTTTTCAGGTGTGGGATCAATAGCCCCACACCTGACCCCCAACCTGGAGTACCAGGGACTACATATATAATATGGCATGTGTGGCTTACGCTCCCAGTAGCATAGCTCTCCTGGTCATTGGGGAGCGCAAACCTCTTAACAACTACAGCCAAGAATATACGGCGGAATTCTAAAGGGCCAAAAATGTGGAGAACTCTTCTAGTATCTTGGATCCGATATTCTCATAGCAGTGACTGTGAGTAGTACTTGCCTCCTTGGACGTGACGTAGTGTAGTCGGCACTTCGCCGACGTTTAGGATCTTCAGGATGGACGAGTAAGTGAAGTAAGAAGCAGGCACCAAGTTCGGCAAGATTCGGAGGGCTTCTGTCGAACCCAGGTCACATCCCAGAAGATAAAAGGTAGAGCTGCCCCTCTACTTCACTAATTTCGCACTATGCCATGAAGGCGTATGGGGCAGTGGATGTATAGATCCACGTATTCTTGACTTCGGCACTAGTTGGAGATGCGTGGTCAGCTTCACGGCCCGGCCGCTTTACCCTCGGGGAAATCATCCCATTGGATAGAAAGCTGGTTGGGCGCCAGAGCCAGTCTGGAAGCTGTGAAGAAGATAAATATCTTACCCCTGCTGGGATTCGAACCTCGGCAGTCCNCCACCTATTACATATTTACTGTTTGTTATTTATTGAACGACGATGTCAATAACAAACTGTTCAGCGTCGTATGATTAGATGACAGTGGGCAATGAATTGGAAGAGATGTGGTAGGAAGCGATCGTGGCCTAATTAAACGTAATACCTTGAACTGGCCTAGAGGTACTGAGGAAAACAAAAGATACTAGTCGGGATAGTCGATATACCGACCTAAATTCAAATCGGCCAATTCCAGAATGTCAGATACGGGACCCCTTCAACCAACTTGCTTGGTAAACTGCGAAAAATGGCCTGCCAAGTGAAGACTTCAGTCAGTGCCCGTGGCAGATTCGTTCTACGCCGAAATTTTTGCCGTTTGAAAAAAAAATCGGTATTTTAAAATTTTAAATATATAACACTGCAATTGACAAGGCCCCAGCTATAAACACTGGGCAAATTGACCTACAACAAGTTGTGGGAAGAACTAATCACCTACTTTCCTTGATGCGACTCAGACCGCGTAGAAAACGAAAAATTGGGAGGGAACACAGAGACGGCTCGTTGCCTAGCAATGATGCGGGGAACACAGACACACACACAGCAAGGCAATCTCATAAGCTTCATAAACCTCAAAAAAAACTGAGGGGAACATACAGACAGCAAGGTAATCTCTTAATATACACAAGAAGTTCTGGGAAGAACTAATTGTCTACTTTCCTTTGATACGGCTCAGACCGCATGGAAAACGAAAAATTAGGGGGGGGGCATGTAGACAGCAAGGTGATTTCATAAGCCTAATAACAAAAATTTGACAGACAGACAGCAAAATTATCTCATAAGTCTTAAAAATTAGGACGGGAATACACAGACAGCAAGGCGATCTCATTAGCTTCCTTTTATTTGTTCAATCTAGGAAAAGTAGGCTAAAAATTACAAGGAAAATAAGGCAAATCATCGGAAGCGTCCTTCTACAAGGAAACGGAACTTCGCCGAGGGACGGGCTTCACCATTTTCCTGTTCCTGTTAAGGAATTAGATACAGAGACAAAGCAGAACATACAACAGGATCTTGTAATGTTTATGCTTGCTTGTGGCATTATTTTACGACACTGTGCCAATTAGTTTTGTTGTTTACAATGCAATTTACATAACCATTGCCTCTTCCAATCTCAGCACAGACCCGTATTTAATTTCTTGCGCTAATTTCATGCATTAATCTTATTCCGTGTAGGTTCTCCACACATTTTCCCTTAATGCGGTTATTACCAAACAAGACGGTAAATTTCTTCACTTGTGCTCATACGGTCTCAAGTTCGAAATTTTGCCGGGACACCGACAAACCTGACCTAGATGTTCGTGGCTTTCCTTAGACCTTCCAGGCAAATACCGGGATAATACCTCAAATTTGGCAATGGCCGCTTCCTTTCGCATTATTTCCAAGTCATTATCCCTCCATTCGATGCTACATAGTCTGAGCTACTTGATGGCGTTGTTAAACAAACCATAGACAAATGAATGCGATAGTTGTTGTTCGGTGGTAGTGATGGAAAAGCTCTCGGACAGTCAAGTAGTACTTACTTATCCATGGAGCTGAGCCCTTCTTGAAGAGCCGCCAATTCTGCAGCTACTCAAGAAATTCCCAGTATTTTATGGGTCCCGAAGGTTTATTACCGTGTTCACAAGAGCCCTCCACTGGTCCCTATCCTGAGCCAGATCAATCCAGTCCATACCATCCCATCTTATCTCTCTAAAATCTATTTTAATACTGTCCATCCACCTACGCCTTGGTCTTCCCAGTGGTCTCTTTCCTTCTGGCTTTCCCACAAATATCCTATATACATTCCTCTTCTCCTCCATTCGTGCTACATGCCCTGCCCACCTCATCCTCCTTTACTTCATCATTCTAATTGCACTTGGAGAAGAGTACAAGTTATGAAGCTCCATTTTTCTAGGTCGTTTATCCAGAGGATCCGTCCAGGTCCGAGGCTTTGTGTACATTTTCGTAACAAAGTTATTTTTTACGGTGAGGAGTTGTTAGCCCCACCCCAACCACCAAGCTGGAGTACCGCCCTTTGTCGGCTGTCCACGACTACTTATTCAATATATTCGCAGCTTCCTTCCATACCTTGTGGGCGTCTCCTCCATCCGCAACTTGAGGACGCGCCATGCCGCGGTGACAAGGGACCCACCTAACATGGCAGCCAAGTAGTAGGGAAATTAATTTTAAAATAAGACTTACTCTTAAAATCTGCTTAGACAAAATGAGTCTGGTATACAGCCAATGACGCCAGACAACAGACTTCCTGATCTGTCCCTGTACGCTATGCTATCCTAAGGAACTTCAGAAACATTTATCATGTCCTTATAAAGAAGTCAGACTAAATTTCTGGTATTTCTTCGCTGTAAATAATTACTTTAAAATAGCAACTGTCAAGGCCGTTTCATTTCGTGCAAAGTACTGTCCGTGCTTTTACACCTGGCCACTCACAAAAGAATGCGCAGCAGATTTGGTCGAGCCCAATAACTGAGAAGATTGCTGGGTGTATGAAGGTTACAACAGGGCCTTGGTTACAATGCATTAACCACCACCCTTCCCAGAATGCAGCTACAACTACTGCACCGCTAGCCCTTGCAATACTTCTAATGCGCACTCCACAGCCTATAGAGGGCAGGTACAAAGACTCGGCCTGTAGGTAGTCTACAATAAAACAGGATTTGACGATCGTGGTCAGGGACTTAATTTCTCTTCATACAATAATGAAATCGTAATGATGCTGGGTGATGTTATGGTAACATATTGTGCCGACAGAGCGCTGCACGCGCTGGTTGTAGGCAGTATTAATACTTCTGGTAGGCGGATGTACCAATAATCCTGTCTGACTTCATTTTCATGAAATATGCTTACTGAGAAGAACTTCAAGTCCATATGTGGTATATTTTCAGTATCGGATGTTATGATAACATTTAAACATGACTGAATATCGACTATGCTGATCTCCTAGCAGCATCCACAATTTTATAGAATATGATTTAATCGTGTTTAGTGTAAAAAGTAAGTAGCGGTATTCCTCTAACAGGCATTGGAGGCCATAAGGTTGTAAGACGTCGAGGTTCCCACATTTCTAGACAATCGGCTTATAGATGGCGGTAAGGTTGTCAGCCCTACGCTCCAGCCGCCCTTTACCCCCAAGAATACTCCTGGTACTCATTTCTGTTAGAGTCTGAGTCGACCCCAGGGCCACAGTGTGGCTGGAAGGATTAGGTAAATTGAAAAAATACAATGACCTCATTGGGATTCGATCCCGAGATCTTCCGGCTTGTAGCATAGTGCCTCAACCAACTACGCTACAGCGTGTTTAGTGTATGAACCAGAAAAAAACAAGGCGTTCTTAAGGCCTACCCTTCTCCATATTTAAAGCACAACTGGCGCAAATGGCCAGAGAAAAAAGGCATTGTTCAAACAATCCCACATCACCTTAATCTAGTACCGGCGTTAAGAATGAATGGAGTTTTGTCCCCATGTCGCCAACACGCACAATACTTAAACACAGGAGTAGCGTTATCACTTTGTAATTAAACTTATTCTACGGGGCACAATTCTTTTTTACAAGCTGATAGTCGCTCAGTTGGCCAAAAAATACGATGCCTTTTATAAAAACCGAAGTTTCATTACCGTGTTCATAATAATCCGTCGTTGTTCCTTATCCTGAGCTACGGGAATCCAGTCTGGACTGTCCTATCCTATTTCTTTAAAATGCGTTTCAATGCTAGCCTATCCACGCCTACGGCTCCCAAGGCTTTGTTCTCGTCAGATATTCAGACTATCTTACGTCGTTTTTCATCACCCCCTACGTGCTACAAATCCTACCCATCTAACAATTCTTGACTTCACTACCTAATAAGTTAAGAGTACAAATTACGAAGATCCTTATTATGTAATTTTCTCAATCAGTTATCAAGATATTAACAAAAGAGCAAAAAAAAATTATTTTATCAGTAAAAAAAGTTTTGTCAAAGAGTGCCACGTGCACTTGGGTGTGCCCAGTTTGGAATATTACGTATGCATCTGAAATAAATGAACACCAGGGCCAATGGTGTATACAAAATAGCAAACAAACGTATTTAGATGATATTAATATTCAAATAGTGCATTATTTTATTAATATTAGTGCTACAAGAAGTTGGAATGTTTCATGAACTGCTAACCGGATCACGTGCTATAACTTCTTCGAAACGAAAAATGGTTCACGACTACAATGCGGGTACCAATAACAATCCTGAAGTGAATTCAGTACCCTCATACAGAGTCAAGCCTCCCATATTTCAGCTTCTGCAACAACTGGCGCGTCTGCAAGAGCACATGATTCGCTGGCAGGACTCGAGTCATCCTTATAACCAATTTTCCTCATGTCTATAATTTTCGAGGGGCGGTTCATAATAAATTTGCTTTTTGGTTGATTTGTTTCTGCGTCAGTAATTTCTCACTTAAACGCCTTCATGTCGCCGTCGTAACAAGAACAGCCGACGCCGGGCCAATGAGAACAGTATATATGTAATTCTTCGCCCTAGACTATTCAACTCTGAAGATGGCGGCATCATGTTCTTCTGAAACGTAGGTATCTGCCTACAAGAATACATTGACACAACTCAGAAGACCACAATCTGTATAAAAAACCGTTGTCTCCACCTGGAATCGAATATAATTCCCCGGTCGTCCAACCCAGTCACTAATTAAATTAACTACCCCAGCTCATAATTCGACTGTTAATCACTGTAAAGGTGAGGTAAAGTTGCCCCTGCGCTTAACTAATTAAGCACTACGCCATGAAGGCGTATGGGGGAGTGGCTGTGCAGATCGACAATTTCTTGACCTCGGCACTAGCTGGAGGTGAGTGACCAGTTTCGAGCCCCGGGCCGCTTTACTCTCGGGGAAAGAGTCCACGATACCCACTCGATAGAAGGCTGGGTTGGCCTCAGAGCTGGTGTGGGAGACGTGGAGAAGAGAACATTTTTGACCATACCGGGACTCGAACTCCGACCCCTCGGTCGTCCAGCCAGTCGCTATACCGACTCCCTGTTAATCACTGTAGAAAAGGTAAAGTTGTCCCTGTGCTCAACAAAATAAGCACTACGACATAAAGGCGTTTGTGGGGAGTGGATGTATAGATCCACACTTTCTTGACCTTAGAACCAGTTGGAGGTGAGTGGTCAGCTTCACGCCCCGACCGCTTTACCCCCGGGGAAAGAGCCCCCGGTATCAATTGGATAGCAGGTTGGGTGGACCACATAGCCGGTCTGGACGAAGTGGTGAAGAGAAAATTCTTGACCTTACCGGGACTCGAATTCCGACCCCTCGGTCGTCCAGCCCGTAGGCAACCGCTATACGGACTGTATGAAACTCAGTTAATCCATTAACATAATTAAACGGCTACGACGACTTCCTAGGTAATTTCCCACTTTAACGACCAAGGAACGTCACTCTAATACGGTCTAAACACTTCCGTTATTTATTGTGGATTATTTAACGACGCTATCAGTTGCACCGAGATTAACGGCCGTGGGGATCCGTTGCGCTGACCACGCGACACTTTCTAGCCTCTAAACTTGGCACTAACTTCGCCGACAAGCGGCGGTCACTCAGTCGGAATAGTTCGCTTGCGAACTACAGAAAATGGAGTTTTGTTTTTTGTTTATCAGTTGCCTGACTAGACATATAGGATGATTAGCGAATAATGAATTGGAAGTGATTTGGAAGGATACGGTCGTGGCCTAATCGCTTTACTAAACCGGGATTTGCCTGGAAGGCCAGAAAAAAGCCTCATTCACGACAGCGAGTGTCAGGACGGAGATTCGAACCAAGCACATCCCGAACATAAACCAAACGTGTTACAATCACACCAATCTAGGATGTTCTATGGGGCACACGGTAGCGCAGTTGGTTGATGCACTATGCTACAAGGCGGAAGGTCGCAGGTTTGATACCCGATGAGTTCACCGGATTTTTCAATTGGCCTAATACTTCCAGCCGCATTTTGGCCCTGGGGTCGACTCAGCCGGCCGGCACGTGAGGCTGACAACCTTACCACCATCTGTGAACCGACTGTCTAGAATATGTGGAAGCCTCAAAGTCTCACAACCCTATGGACCTCCACCGCCTCTTTTTCGTTTTTAAATTCGCATATTGGGGGGGTGGAGTCCAGTTGGGTCCACTCGGCACGGCGGCCACTGACTGGCCTATTGTACCTGCCCGGGTGATTATGATGAGAGTTTGATGGAATGAAGATTGGCAGGGGAAACCGAAGTACTCGGAGAAAACCTTCACCAGCGCCACTTTGTCAACCACAAATCCCACTTGACCACACCCAGATTTGAAACCGGGCCTTCGCGGTGGGAAGCCAGCGACTAACCGCTTGAGCTATGGCGCGGCCTGCAAGTTGTTTACAGAGAGCTCTCTTTCACTTAGGTATGACGCAGAAGTATCATTGTGAAAGCTATAGTAAATGAAATCAATGTTAGGCTGGTGACACAGGCCGTGTTTGAGTTTCTCTATTTGGAAACGCACAAGTTCCCCCCCCCCCCNGCAGACAGGACACGTTCACAAGTGGTGCGTGGCGCATACCTGGGGCGTGAATGTAAGGTGTCACTCAGTCAACACGAGGACCGCAACATATGCATCAGTTTAAATGTCTCTTTATTATACTAACTGGAAGTTCGTTGTTAGCTTCATCGGGTTCTTGTGAAGCAGAGTTTGAACTCAGTGCCTACGTCGATTATCTTCTTCTGCGTTTCGTATTACGTCCCCTTGGCCTGTTTCCCATCACAATTAATATGGAACTATGGATTTTACAGACAGTCGGCAGGACCCCTTGGGCAAGTGATCAGCCCGTCGCAATTCTGCTACCTACACAGGACAACAGACACATAAGAAACGGGAACAGACATCTATGCCTCAAGTGGGATTCCAACCCATGATCCCAATGTTTGAGAGGGCGAAGACATTTCATGCCTTAGACACCGCGGCCAGTGATTGGCTACTTCGATTGCGAATACATAAAAATAAATAACTGGTAACCAATTTGTTTTTAGCGTGCTCCTCGTGGGTAAACCTTAAACCTATCGCTGTAACAAACCGTGGAGGCCAGTACGTTTGGGAGACGTCAAGGTTCCCATATTTTCTAGGCAATCGGCTCATAGATGGCGGTGAGATTGTCAGCCGTACGTGCCAGCCGTCCCTTACCCCCAGGAAGATTCCTGGTACTCATTTCTGTTAGAGGGTGAGTCGACACCAGGGCCATACTACGGTTGGAAGAATTACGTTAATTGGAAAATCCACTGACCTCGGGAATCAAACCCGCAACCTTCCGCCATGTAGCCTCAACCGACTACGCTACCCCGTGCCCCCATGGGGAAACCTTGCGAACCGAAAACGTTAAACCTTGTCGTGGTCGATTCACCGAAAACGCTGGCTTAAAACAAAGCACTGCTGATTTTCGATTGTGATCCTCTGACTTAGGCCTAAGACATAGCGGCCTCCGTAGTCTAGGGGTAACCTTCCCACCTCATAACTCCAGGTACGCGGGTTCAAACCCGGCGGGGGTCCTGGAATTTTTAAGGGCGGAAAAATTCAGGGAACAAGTCCTCCGGGAGGGACTTGTTCCGTGTCGTAGATTTGCGGCACGTAAAAGATCCTCATGTCTCTAGAAGACCTCTGAGCAAAATTAGGCAACAATTTCCCACCCAAGTAGTTTCCAATGCCTCTGGTAGATGGCGGAAATATCAGGTACCGACGGCCGACCTCGTTGGCTGAACGGCGCTGATGGCACGCACCACTATCGGTAGGGTATGGCGACAGTAGAAATTAAAGGGGGACGCACAATGGACCAATAACTGGTCTAAGTGCATGGGGAAACCCACCCCCTCTAATAATAATAATAATAATAATAATAATAATAATAGGCCTAAGACATCGTGCAGTTTTTACGAAGCGTGCAGTTTCTACGAAGCTCAAACTGCCTAACTTCTCTTTAGATCCTACATAGTATAACAGGCGGTTATCACTCCATCTTCTGCTATGATAATGGAGGCATCGGGTTCCACCGAAACGTCGGTATAGTCTATCAAGCATCACATCCCGTAAGAAAGTCTCCTTGGTCACCCCTGTTAGAACCAGAATACCGCATACTTTAAGATCATGGGGAAATACCGCACTGCATGCCAAAAAGGTCACCACTACTAGCTATTTGGAATGCATAAACAGTATCCTTGATGTCATCTGAGACAGGAAAACCAACGATATGTATATTTCGTGCACGCAGTCTGGGACTATTGATATTTGGTCAGTAAAAACGACTACAAACATTGTGTAAAGGGCATGGCTGCTGTCCCTGAAGAAGGATACGAAACGTTGTAGACATATTTCAACTACACCCAATGGGTAATATCCAAGCAGCAAACTTTTATCACAATGCCAGGCCACTGAAATGAACTGTCACAGACACTTAAATAAAATGGCACGAACGTGCGGAAATTGACACGCTAGTTGTTCATTCCCCAACTTATTAAATATCTCTGCAAAGAAAAAAGTTGCCCCTATGTTTAATTAATTACGCACAATGCCATAAACACACATTGGGGAGTGGAGGTATAGCTCCACCATTCTCGACCTTGGCACTAGATGGAGGTCAGTGGTGTGATTCATGCCCCGGCATTACACACGGGGAAAAAAATCCCCCGGTAACCATTGTATAGGACGTAGGGTTTCAAGGAGGTAGGCCTAGGCCCAAATTAGGGCTGTACCGCCAATGAGAAAAAAACCATTGTATAGGAAGCTGGGTGGGCCCCAGAGCCGGTCTGGACACTGTGGAGTAGAGATAAATATTTTCCCTGCCGGGACGCGAACCCCAAATTATGTCTCCAGTCCCCACTATACCGACTTAGCTATCCCGCCTCTTGACTGCAGGGGTTTTCCAGATATGAGATGCAGTACAGAAGTATCTAAAAACTACAACCCTAAAACCCATGAGAGAAATGGAGACGTCCTGCCGAAAATGATGTTAATAATATGCAAATGTTGTGTTCGCACATGTACTGTCATTACGCTTGTTCACAACCATTCAAATAAAATGACATCACATCACGCCGCTCCTTGTTTCCGCATTACAGACTAACGCACTTGTTGACTCACTTCGTGAAAAGGAGGCGGGACCTTCCCATCACTTGAAGTTTAGTACGGTATATGAACAACTGTTACAGTCAAAGTTACATATATATTCTAATATGTATATAAATAAAATCAAACCTGCATTTACCTGTTATCAATGACGTAAACACGCACAATATGAAAAAACACACATGGAACACGACCGCCATATTAATTCAACGTATCTTAAACGAACCTCCTAACATGACGCTCCCTCTCACGGCGAGCTCCTTGAAACAACTGACATGCGTCACGCGCAGACAGTGTGCCACGGATCACTGAGCACGGGAGGATGCGATCTGCTCTCCTATCCCCGGAAGTACGAACCATGAGTAAGAAACTAACCAACCTAATAACCTCAGTGCATGGGAAATACTGTCTTATGAACGCTGTCTCGTTATTCAATTTCTGCATCTCTTTGCTTCTGACAATGTCCATATTACTGTTAATACTTCACTTCAGTGTTCTCATGCGCTATTCGCGTGATACTTCGCGTGATACTTGCCTCTAGTGGATTACTCAGTCGGAAACGTAGATGACTGTAACACCGATTCTAAACCCTGGAAGCTAACACTTTCCCCTACTCCAGCCAAGCGCATGGAAGTACAGAGTGGGAACCAGTGGCGGGCTCTTGTGAATACGACAATGGACCTTCAGGTTCCTTAAAATGTTGCGATATTCCTGAGCAGCTGAGTGACTGGCAGCTTCGAAAGAAGGACTAGCTTACATGGAGGTAATTATAAATGTGAAACTTTGTCTCTCACATGAAGGAAAGAACATATACTTATGGATGGCTGAGAAACGGTGCTGAGGAGAATATTTGATCCTATGAGGGATAAAGTAATAAGAGGCTGGACAAACACGCCTATGGAGGAGATTCATAATATGAACTCCTCGCAAAATATTATCAGAATTATGAAATCAAGAGGGTTAAGAATTGAGGGACTTGTAGACACATGGGAGAAAATAGACGTGCATACATAGTTTTAGTGTGAGTTTCTGAGACAAAGATACTATTTGGCAGATTTATGCATAGATGGGAGGTAAAAAGTTGTCCCTGTGCTTAATAAATTAAGCACTACGCCACGAAGGCATATGGAAGGGTCAATGTATAGATCCAAATTTTCTTGTCCTCGTCACTAGCTGGAGATGTCAGGTCAGCTTTACGCCCCGGCCGTTTTAACCCCCCGGAAAAAGCCCCCGGTTCCCATTGGATAGGAGTTTTGGAGTATAATATTGAAGAAGATCTTAGTACAGAGGATGGGAGGGTGTGAAATGGATTCGTCTGGCTCAGGATAGGGATCAATGGCTGGATTTTGTGAACACTGTAATGAACCCTTGGGGTTTCATAAAACGGTGGTAATTTATCTACTACTTGAGCGACTATGATATTCTCAAGTATGAGTCTGTTCTGTGGAATTAATTATGGAGATATTAATTAAAAACGAGTGTCTTTTGTACGGTGTTTCTTGTTTATCAGGAGGCTATGATAATTAGGTCGCTTCATCCCAACATACAGTTGCTGACACACCTAGTTCATACAAACGCACATTTTCCAATTAATGGAAGTGTGTCTTGTTGGTGAGATCTTTGATAGCAAACGCTGTACTATATTCTCTTTAATTAAGACATTAATTAAGTTATCAGATTCGTCACGCACGCAGGAAAACATATGGCTTGAATGGAATCATCGTAACATGGTTTCATCAGCATCAAAAGCAAGCTTTCATTCAAACCCAAAGATCTGATTACACAGGGCCATTTCCAGTCAACTGGATACCTCACGGAATATTATCCTCATTATTATTGACGCTTCCTTGGAAAACTACATTTAAATAAGTTTAACATTACTAGCAGTTGAGAAAACTCTCTAACCACCCAGGTTCCCGCGGAAATGAACACGCACGCAACAATAGAACTACCTTTTTCTATGCAACGGCGAGGAAAACACACCTATATAACAATAGAGGAATTGTTAGGAAACGGCGATTTCTACTGGGGCCGCCCCGAGGCTATATAGCGTGTGAAGGTCGGTTCGAATACCTCTGGGTTGCAAAATGAAGAATTTTCAATAACATGCTATTTGTGCGATACGTGCCCTTTACGAAAGACCAAGTGTGTTCATAAGAGACAAACTCATTTTCTCGTCAGAGAGGGTGTTATATAAGAACAATTGCCCCAAGGGTTCAGTTGAAAAGAAATGTCTCTGATCGTCAGTCTCAAGGGGTTTGTCGCCAAGACGAACTGATTGGCGGCAAACCGTCAGTCGTAAAATAACTCTGACTCTGACTCTGACTCGACTCTGAAAGAATAATTGAGGGAGTCTGTTGAGACGGCAGTCGAGATGTTGCAGGAGACATAGTGTGTCATATAGTGGCTTGTGAAGTGTAGTAACAAGTTGTATTAAGTGTGCAATAAATCCGGTCAACAGTCCAAAACCACGTGACCATAATGTCCATGTGAATTACAAAAGACAGGAACTACGTGAAGCCTCAAGCTATGTGTTTATAATTTTACAGACAACAAAGTACCCTTCTCCAGCTATTCCGCCTCTTTACCAATGAAGACTTTAAAGAGTACCTTCCTTCCCCTTGGCGCTACAGCTCAGGGTGAGCTTTGGCCTCCTGAACAGTCTGCTTCAGTTCTTCTCCATCCATCCGAGGCTGATGATCTGGTTTCTGAAGAATTTAGTTTTTACGGTGTGAGGTTGTTAGCTTCACGTCCAACCCCCAACCTGGAGGACCACGGTATTCCTCTTCCTCTGGCTCTTATCCCTTGACCTGTCCGGCGTGTGTGACCCTACCAGTAGCTACGCTACCGCCGGCATAACTCTCAGGGTCCCAGGAGCACTCAAACCCCACCACCACGATAAGGTGGAGACATCATCGGTGTGGTTAAACAGTACCTACTTCTGGGATATGACACCGTGTAGTCCTATGGAATTTCCTTACATTTTAAAGAAAATTACTGCTCCAGTCTTCAGGTGCTTCGACGCTGTGTAGTCTCAGCTACAGACAACGATTTTCAGTAAATTCGAAATAAAGTCTTAGCCAAGGATAATTAGAATCATGAGGTCATAGAGGATGAGATGGGCAGGGCATGTAGCACGAATGGGGGAGAGGAGTAATGAATATAGGATATCGGTTGGAAAGTCAGAAGAGGTGAGCCCACTAGGAACGGCAAGACGTAGGTGGTGGATAATACTCAAATGGATCTTAGAGACTGAAATGGTCTGAGTCACGATAGGGACCAGTGGAGGGCTATCGTGAACACGGCAAAGAACCTTCGGGTTCCATAAAACATTACAAAATTGTTGTTCAGTTGAACGACTTGTGGTTTCTCAGCTCCATGGAGTTAGTTTGTTAGTTAGATACAAGATCAAATAAATTGCTTAAAGAGTTTCTGAACAAGTTTAATAAATTCGTAGACTAGAAATTAGCATGAAGAAAGTCGTTTTCTGGGATCTGGCGCCGTGTATTCTTGGTTTTAACTGAAATAAAAATGTGGTACAGAAAAATATATTCCACTAGACCTTCAAAAATTATTTCCTGATTATGCAGTACACATGACGTAATTAAAATTTAAACAAATATTTTATTATTATAAAGCATACTAAAAGAGAGGATATCCCATGCAAACGTTGATTTGCTTATCATATGCCATCTACATCACCGCTTCATAGTCACAACAGGACGATGGTAGCATTCATGCTTTCTGGTATATAAATATACAGTGTCACTTCGCATCCATTTAGGTGGATACCACGTCGTGACTGAAACATCTCAGCGCCATGCCGAGATCCTCCTACATTCGTCCTATGACGATTCTGAAGTCGGTCTTCATTGCATTGTGTGCATTTGGCGTGTTTTTCACCTCAACAGAAGCCTGTGTGAGTGTTTATCATTTCAGAATTTATCTTCTAAAACGCGATTTTATTCTGGTTATGCAGAAATATCTTCTGACTGTTCCGTTATGTTTTTGTGAGCTATAAAACTAGTTTTCCAAAGAAAACTCGTTTTGGGGGGGTGAGGCTGAGTCCACTTGGTACTGCGGGCACTCTGGCCTGTTGTACCAGTCCAGGATGACAGATGAGGATGAGTGTGGAGCAGTCAGTGGAATGAGAAGTGGCTGGGGAAACCGAAGTGCTCGAAGAAAACAATCCCCAGCGCCACTTTGTCCACCATAAATACAACACGACCTTAGCGAGGCTCGAACCAGGACCGCCACGGTGGGAAGCCGGCGACTAACCGCCTGAGCTATGGCACGGCCTAGAAAACTCTTTACTAAAATAAAATAAAATATTAACCTATGGTAGTTTAGGTAGTTAAGTTCTTGGATATGAGCTGAAGGACGGTGCTTCGAGTCCGGGTAGGTAAATGATGTATTCTCTTAGCCCTTACGGCCACACCAGCTTTTGGATACACCACAATAATAACTATACGTTCCTCCGAAACGTCGGTAAACATCTACCGGGCTACATAATGTTATATCCAAGATTCACTCGGCGGTGACTATAAAGATAATATTTTCTTGGGTGTAACGCCGCGTTATCTAATATACGTGTATATTTGTTAATGTTTCGGAGTATAATACCGCCTCCATTTTCATGGTACTCAAGTTTAATACTTATTTAATAGTTTATAATATACTATTACAGAACAATGTCCTCTTGCTAGAAGGAACTCATTGCTTCTTGCATAAATACACCACTTCAATACAGACTTGCGTTGCTCTAAGAACAATCTTTCAGCCATTGTTGCTGCTGTCTTCTGCTCGCAGCGCGCACGCGGCACGACACTCACGTGACTCATGTGACTTTCACCATCTGTTGGGAAAACAGTACGCTACACCACCGCGCAAGAATTGTAACTACATGTCCTTTTGTTCCAAAGATATTGACTATCGAAGAGTGAGAAGATTTTTTGGACCCCCCCCTGTATATGAGACTTATTTACTGCACACAGAATTAGTGTCCTCTTTACCTGTAAGGACCATAGGACGCTCACAACTCCTAGACAGTAACTCTAAACTGAACATGACTTATCACTCAAGTCGAACAAAATTTCACTGTACTGAATTGCATTGTGCCGATGGCAGTGGCCCCGCGGTCTAAGGCATGAACTGTCTTCGCCCGTTCCAACACTGGGTTCGTGAGTTCGAATTCCACTCGAGGCATGGATATCTGTATGAGTTTACTCTGTGTTCGTGTTGTTCTGTGTGTAGGTAGCGGCCTTGTGACGGGCTGATTCCCCATCTAAGGAGTCCTACCAACTGTATATAGGATTAAGAAACTAAAAAAGCGGTCAAGGCCCAAAGGGATGCAGAGCCATAGATGGACAGTTTCATTGTTCATTTCGAGGACAAAGCAAAATCACAATTCTTGCTCGTGTAATGAATACTATAGCGATGGAAGGATATGAATAAAAGACATCATAATAGCACAGAAACATGAAGAGAGGAAAATCGTTAATGCTACACCGTGAAGTGTTGTTTTACTGAATGATAAGACAATTGATGAATCGGATAGGATTCGGAAGGCATCAGTCTTCATCTGGATATTAGTTAGTTATTGGAGAGGGTGGGTTTCCCCATGCACTTAGACCAGTATTGGTCCATTGTGCTTCCCTCTATGATATTCTACCATTCTCTATACCCTACCGATAATGGTGCGTACCATCAGTCCCGCCGACCAAGCGAGTTCGGCCTCCACTTGCTTCAGCGGTGTCTATAATGCTTCCCCCATCTATCAGAGGCCTTAGAGATTATTGTTGGGCGGGAAACGTCCTGGAATTTGGCTCAGTGATCTCCTTTGGAGATATGAGGTTCTTTTACGTGCCCTCCCATAGGACTTGTTCCCTGAATTTTTCCGCCCTTAAAAATTCGACGACCTCCGCCGCGTATTTGAACCCGCGTACCACGAGTCATGAGATGGGAACGTTACCTCTAGACTACGGAGGCCGCTTTTCATCTGGATATTACCCGGGCATTTACCTGCCTGAACTAATCTATGTGCCCATGGCTCTACAGTCCTTTTGTTGGATCTTCACCGCTTTTTTCAGTTTCTTAATCCTATACACAGTCGGTAGGACTCCTTGAATGGAGGATCAGTCCGTCACAAGGCCACTACCTTCACAGAATAAACGCACACATACATCCATGCCTTGAGTGGGAGTCGAACTCCACGATCCAGCGTTCGAGCGGACGAAGACAATTTATGCTTCAGACGGTTCGGCTGGCTGAACTGACGCAAACCACAAAATGAGTCATGGTAATATCTCAGCCGAGATTCAAACTGAACATCTTCCCAATACAAACGTAAAGCGCTACCGTTAGACAAACACGTTCGGTTCCATTAAGTGAAGAAGAAGAAGGATAAAAATATAATGTTGAAATATGTTCTGGTATTGTGACTGAATGTACTCTTCTCTGAGTTCAATGACGGTTTCGTCGGTAGTTTTCTTACATCGTTTCAAGTGCAGAGATAATGTAACGTGAAAGGGTTGTGACTATAGGCGGGTTTAGAATGGAGAAATAATGTCACGTGAAAGGGTTGTGATTATAGGAGGGTTTAGAATGGATGACTGGATTTACTGATACATTATACACACCACTTAGAACTACAATAAATTACAGCGCTATGGCTGATCTACACACTTTATAGTTCACTGTTACACACTCACTATAGTGTCCTCAGTCTTCACTAGTCGTATTGTGGCAACGGATTTCAACACAATAATTATACCAGACCCACTCTAACTGCAGCACACATAAAGCCTTATTTGCACAGCCTAATTCCTTTTTTGTCATCTCTTCTAAATCATTCGACTGACATCCCTAGAGACTTTCTCAGTTCTCAAATCTAGCAAAATCAAAGTCAGAGTCAAAGACAAACTCTGCGACTGGCGGTCAGTCAGTCAGTCAGTCAGTCAGTCTTGGTGTCGAGCCCCATCTGACGAGAGGACGGATCTGTTTTTTGTCAGAGTCATTGTCTGCAGTAGTAAGTCCTTTGTCATAATGTAAAATATGTTTACATTTTACATGTTAAACATGTTAAAAATTTACATACAATATATGAGTTTTAAGGGCGGAAAAATTCAGGGAACAAGTCCTCCTGGAAGGACTTTAAGCCGTGTGTCCCGTGTCGTAGATTTACGGCACGTAAAAGAACCTCATGTCTCTAGGAGACCTCTGAGCTAAATTACAGGCCATTTCCCGCCCAAGAAGTCTCAAATGCCTCTGGTGGAAGGGGGAAGCATCAAGGTATCGGGGGCCGGCCTCCTTGGCCCTACGGGGGCTGATGGCACGCACCGTTACCGGTAGGGTATGGGGACAGTAGAAATTAAAAGGGGGACGCACAATGGACCAATAACTGGTCTAAGTGCATGGGGAAACCCATCTCCTCTCATAAAACATACATACATACATACATACATACATACAATATATACATGATCTCTGTCAGTCCATAAATCAATTCTAGCTGGCGTGTAATTCTCGTTGTATAGCCTCGGGTCGGTCCCAACATAAAACACGTTTTCATAACAGTTCCTCTATAATAAAGGTGTGCTTACCTCGCCGTCGCAAAGAAACAGCAGTACTTCTATTGTTGCTTGCATAGTCGTTGCTGCGGGAATGTGTTTATCAAGCCGTTGCCGAACAATGATAACTCCTCTGGCTCCACGATTCCGGCTTTCGGGTGTCATGACTAGGAATGATTATTATGAATCGTGAGTAGGTATGGATTTTGAAAGGGGAAATTCGAAGTCTATTTGTGTGTACAGTAGAATTCGACTGAGGAAACTGTAGAAGTACTGGGCATTCAAACTGGGTTACGGCTCGAATATTGTTAACGCTACACTAACATATACAGTGCTGGTTAGTAAAGACACAGATAACATATGTTCTAACACAGGATGCAGTGTCTGCAGGATGTACATGTCACATCTAATGCCATGCAATCTATTTTTCAGGATGGTTACAAAATAAAAGTAAACAAAATTGAACCCTGCGATCCTAGCAATCAAATTAAGCTCACCAACCCAAAAGTTGAACTGACGAAAGATTGCGAACTCTTTGTACAAGGATGTGCGGAGTTAACGTCCGGGTTTACAAGCTGCAAGGTATGTTTCAACTGGGTTGAAGACCCATTTAACTCCGTGTAGTCTGGTAGAAGTTTACAGACGCTTCTATCTACAGGATCAAGTAAAAACCAGCAAGAATCAGACGGAATGTCTGCTCGGTTCTTAGCCTACTTGACATCCCTCAAGACAAAGTACGTTCCTCCGAAACATCGGTGAACGTCTACCGGACTACAGTATTCTTAATACTCAAAATTGTGAGAAACTCAGTCCAACATACGTATATTGTGTTCATTCCATAACATCTTCCTGTATATAACAACTAACTTCATGGAGCTGAGCCTTTCTTGAAAAGCCGCCAGTTGTGAAGCTATTCAAGAACTTCCCAGCATTTTATGGAACCCGAAGGTCCATTACCGTATTCACAAGAGTCCTCCATTGGTTCCTATCCTGAGCCAGATCGATCCAGTCCATATTACCCCATACTATCCCTCTAAGACCCATTTTAATATTATCCACCAACCTACTTCATTGTCTTCGTAGTGGTCTCTTTCCTACTAGCTTTCCCACCAACATCCTATATGTATTCCTCTTCTCCTACATTCGCGCTACATACCCTACCCATCTTATCCTCCTTCGCTTGATTATTGTAATTATACTTGGCGAAGAGTGAAAGTTATGAAGCTACTCATTTTGCATTTTTCTCCAACCTCCCGCTTGTATATTATTATTATTAAACTAACTCTGTAGCCAGCCAAGGGCCATGTCACACATGCAGCCTCTAAGTTAAAAACCGTGATAATGTGCTGCCTGATAAGGGCTTTTGCACACCTCAGAGTGCGAGGTCATAATCCTTAAAGCAGAGTCCAGCAAATTGATACGGCTTCATTCTGCCATTCGACCACGTTGTTGCTGCCGGCTACAAAATCAAACAGCAATGCCAGTGTTTGCGGTTCATAGCTACGTTTACGTGGCTCCGTGTCGCAGTCAGATGACCTCTAATTATTGGTTTCGATACGCACAAAGGAGCAGAAAATACTAATCTTTATTTTTAAAACGCCAAAAATAGAGGGCTGTAAAGTGTGCCGTCCGTAAAATCGTATATCTCTGTTCCCCTGCTGGTGTCTCACCAGCCCTGACACCCCTGACACATAATGCCTCATTCCAGTTCCAGTTCTTAGTGTTTACGTACTTTGGACATTGGGTCCTATGCTTGAGACATGAGCCGTACTTAGGGGAATTAAGATATTGAAAATTTAACAGTTATGTAGATAATTTAAAAATTTTCTTTCTTATGTGGTCATGCTGTAAGCGATTTTGTAAAAAGTTATTTGACACAATTTCTCCAAAACTTCTGAAAATTGTTCCGCTTATATTTAAAGGCCTAAAAATTAGTGTTTTGTTTCCCGATCTTCCCACACCATACAAACACACAAGATCTTCAGTAAGATCGCATACTTGTCCTCCTATGTTATTATCTTGTTGCAGCTTACTCTTTGTTGCATATTCACCTATTATGCTAGAACCCACACGTTTTGCTTTGCATTCCTTTATTATGGTACGCGTATAACTCACACGCTTTCTCTCATTTCCGCTTATTATAATGTAATAGAACCTATTTTTCATATTCACTTATGCCACAACTCATACGCTGTTTTCTATGTTCACTTATGCTATAACTCGTATAGTTTCTTTCATATTCACTTATGCCACAACTCATACGCTGTTTTCTATGTTCACTTATGCTATAACTCCTATAGTTTCTTTCATATTCACTTATGCTACAACTCATACGCTGTTTTCTATGTTCACTTATGCTATAACTCGTATAGTTTCTTTCATATTCACTTATGCCACAACTCATACGCTGTTTTCTATGTTCACTTATGCTATAACTCCTATAGTTTCTTTCATATTCACTTATGCTACAACTCATACGCTGTTTTCTATGTTCACTTATGCTATAACTCGTATAGTTTCTTTCATATTCACTTATGCCACAACTCATACGCTGTTTTCTATGTTCACTTATGCTATAACTCCTATAGTTTCTTTCATATTCACTTATGCTACAACTCATACGCTGTTTTCTATGTTCACTTATGCTATAACTCGTATAGTTTCTTTCATATTCACTTATGCCACAACTCATACGCTGTTTTCTATGTTCACTTATGCTATAACTCCTATAGTTTCTTTCATATTCACTTATGCTACAACTCATACGCTGTTTTCTATGTTCACTTATGTTGTAAGTCCTATAGTTTGTTTCATATTCACTTATGCCACAACTCATACGCTGTTTTCTATGTTCACTTATGTTGTAACTCCTATAGTTTGTTTCTTATTCACTTATGCCACAACCCATACGTTTTGTTCCATATTCACTTATGCTATATATCGTAGTCTTTATCTCATATTCACTTGTTGTAAGTCATATGCTTTGCTTTGTAACACGTATAGTACAATTCGTTTCGTTCCATATTCACTTACTATGCTACAACTTACATTTCATAATTTTTTCAATGTATTCGTTGTCTAGGTTGTGTATGATGTCAAGAAGAGGGGGATGATAGTTCCATTTAAGGGGGAAAAGGATGTTTGTGACGAAGTGCCTAAAGTTGCTAAGGAGAAAAAAGCATCAGAAACATTTGCCAAGTACAAAGTTCCTCCGCATTGTCCATTCAATGCAGTAAGTATAAATTACGTGTTCTAAATATTAACTATTCTATAAAATTGAGTCCTCTTTCTATTTATTAGCGAATGTACTGGACAAGTTATGTTGTATTTATAGTTACATAAAAGGTAAGGTTATCCCTGTAACAGGCCGTGGAGGCGCATAGAGTTTGAGACGTCGAGGCTCCAACATTTTGTACACAATCGTTTCACAAATGGCGGTGCGGCTGTTAGGCTTCCGCGAAGGCCGCCCTCTACCCCTAGGAAGATTCCTGGTACTCATTTTGTTAAAGGCTGGGTCAACTCGAAGGCCATAGTGCAGCTGGAAGGATTAGGTCAATTGAAAACCAGTGACCTCATCGGGAATCGAGCCCGCGGCCTTCCAGCTTGTAGCATAGTGCCTCCAAGTCCGTTACTAAGAACTAACGAATGACTCTCTCCCTCCATCTTGAAATTCAGAATAAATGCTTCTGCGCACACATGCACACACGTCCAGCAATAACTAACATGCTACGGGTACTTCACAGGCTTCACGTAGCCAAGTATAACGAAAAGCGGCGAGACAATGAACATGAGTCATGTCGTACAATTAGTTTTATTTGCATGACGTAAGTTAGTGACAAATCACAATATATTGAATTCGAATAATACATTTCTGTATCTCGGATGAAGCTGGGATAGCTCAATCGGTATAACGACTGGCTACGGGCTGGGCGACTGAGGGGTTGGACTTCGAGTCCCGGTAGGGTTAACAATTTTCTCTTCTCCACGTCTTCTTGACCGGTTCTATTGCTCATCAAGTATCCTGTCCAGTGGGTGCCGGGACTCTTTCCCGGGGGGGTAAATCGGCCGGGGCGTGAAGCTGACTACTCACCTCCAGCTAGTATCGAGGCCAAAAAATGTAGATGTATACATCCACACCCCCATACGTCTTCATAGCTTAGTGCTTAATTATTTAAGCACAGAAACAACTTTACCTTATCTCTGATGCATAGAGGTTGAAGATGTAATACACGTTAACCCACCCTCAGGCTTGTGAAGTACATATTTATGGCCAATAGAGTTCCTGCTTTCTCTTCTTCTACCTGGAACTCGCGTTTTCTCCTAATAAATTCACATATTCAGCAGAGACCAGAGACTGTAGCGTTTCATTAATATGAAATCCCTTCTAATTGCCTTAGGCCTTTTAAATGACGTGTTCCAAAAGGAACCCTAAATCAATGACGATGGAAAGTCTGTTTTGTGACATCTCGGGTTGTAACAGCAATGGAAATAAAAATTGTAGTCTGCTGGCATATACACTTTCATAAGAAGTTATCAACGTCTCGAATGAATATGCTGGTTCCTTAAGAGACTTCTACGGGTTGCTCCGAAACGTCGGTAACCATCCACGAAACTATACGATGCCGCAACCCGTTAGACTAAATTCTTAATCATCTCAGATCCTGTAGTTATTTGACAACACTGTCGGTGTCTCACACTTATAGGCGTATAGCGTACAGTGTAGCAAGATTGGCGAGCAATGAATTGTAAATTACTCGTATGTTGAAATATGCTGTCATGGCCTAATAGAAGTCTCATCCCATAATTTGCCTGGGGGGACTGAGTAAAACAACAAAGAACCTCAATCAGAATAGACAGTAAACCGGACAAGGTTCGAACCGGGCACCTTCCGAATACAAATAAGAGACATCATATAACTATCTACGTAGGCCTATGAGAGTTTTATTAAAGTGTCACTAAAACATTCTAATTAGATGAATTGTTTTCTTAGACATACAAGATTTAATGAAACCGGGATAGCTCAGTCAGTACAGTAACGGATTAGGGGCGGGATGGTCGGGGTTCGTTTCCAGGCATGGGTAAGAAATGTATCTTTTCTCCGTAACATCCAGCTCTGTAGTCTACCTAGCTTCACATACAATGGGTACCGGGGGCTGTTTCTCCGGGGTAAATCAGCCGAAGTGTGAAGCTAACCACTCACTTCCATCTATAGCAGAGGTCAAGAATAGTGGAGCTATATCTCCACTCCCCCACACATCTTCATGGCGTAGTGTTTAATTAATTAGGCATAGAGACAGCTTAGCCTTCTAACTTTATGAGATATAATTAGTAAACAAAAGCTAACTTGATTTGATCTCATGTATTATTTTGTGTGTTTGTTGCAGATGAAACTTTGTTCTGCAAAAGGAGAAACTTTCGATATACAGAGCTATAAAGACAAGTTTCGCCTTGCCGCAGGCCAGTACTCAGGCACTGTAACAGTCCAGAGTAACAGTGGAAAGAGTTGCTTTAAGTTCGACGTGGAATTCAAACGTGGCAAATAGACAAACTTCTCAACAATCATCATTAAGTTCTGTGACTTCACTTAAATATTGTAACGGCATAATTGTGGCTACTGATGATGTTACGAAATTTACAGCTTTTCCATTAAATTTGCAGCTAGTATAATATATATTTCGTACTTTTTTTAATATTACCTTTACCAATTCATTATATTTTAAATCTTTTCAAATTGCGCTGCTTACGCAAAAATTTTTAGTAACACTAAGAAGAAATAGACACGCTTGAATATATTGTGAAATTTTGTTACTGATATAATATAAACAAATTGTACTAATTTAAATCAAAATAAAGTAACGTTACATACCTTTAATCAGCACTGCACAACAGAAAAGACTCTGCTAATATTTATGGAATTCTACTTCAAAATATGCTGACTTCGTAAATATTTCCTTGCATGTTTTATACGTACCCAACTCAAATTAGAGAATAATAAAATGGCATAATTATATCCCGTGTCATAATGTCATGGAACCTGAAAATAAAATGTTGAAATTTATATCTAGTTACTTGCTTCATTATAAGTCATACATATATTGCCCGTGTTTTATACCTGGCCTCTCTTAGTGCGCAGTGAATTTGATCGAGTTCACGAACTGAAATTTTCTACCTCGTTTAGTTACTTGAGGTAGAACTTTTCCACATGAAATCTGTGCATTGTTCGTCTGCTCACTCTCAATTTAGTTGTGCGCCTTTCCATCAGGGGGTGTCCAAGTAAATTTATGAATGTTACAATGTGGGAACATTATACTTTTGACGATCAGATTTTCGGATATGGCAAAGTTTACTACTCTAACTCCATTATCATTTTTAATTTTGTGTAAACTCTCTTTACCGTTGTTAATTTGAAAGCGTCTTCTCTACATAATTGGAATTTAAATTTCCTAACGAAATTTTCATATGGTATTTAGGGAATTTACCGAATACACGCTCTAGTTCCTCGTAGAAGCTGTCCTTCATATCATCAATTTTACCCCCTCTTGGTACATGAACATTCAGAATAATGACACCAGCGACCTCCTAGTATTATGTACAACATCCAATTACTAACGAAGTCTACCCTCTTAACTGCTGACAAGATTCCCTTATGTACAAAAAAAACTGTACCTATTCATGATTCCCATTTCCATAGAAAAAATTTTATCTGCCTGCTATTTTGGTGCCACCCTTGTCCCATCTGACCTCCTGTACTCCCACTCCCTGGCCTGTAGTCCGCAAGCGAACTATACAGACCGAGCGACCGCCGCTTGTCGGCAATGTTAGTGCCAACTTCTGCGGTTACAGTGTGTCATGTGGTCAGCACAACGGATCCCCACGCTCGTTAATCTCGGTTTTCTAGACCGGAGCCGCTATTTCCTTGAAATACCTCCACAATTATCCTCACGAAGCTGAGTGAATCCCGTTCCCGACCCACTACTTCTCAGAAAATCTGGTAGCGCCGGGAATCGAACCCGGGACCTCTGGATTTGTAGCCAGGAACTCTAGCCACTAGACCACAGAGGCGGTCCCTGTACTCCCACTAAATCTAACATAATTTGATATTTCCCTTGCAACTGTTACGAGTGAACCTGCCATATCTGATATCCATTTTCTTTAGCTTATGTTATTTATGCAAAGAACCCGTCCAAATTTATTTTTGTAGTTAGGAGTTGTTATCCCCACGCCGAAACTCCAGCTTGAGGACCACACATTGTCGGCCGTCTGACTGCTTATTCAATATATTCGCAACTACTGTCCATACCTGGAGGCCATTTCCTACGTCCGCAAACCCGAGGACGTGCCAAGCCATTTTAAAAAAGGGCCCACTCAACATTGCAGAGGGCCGTTTTCAGATACATTCTATATGTAGACGCTTCACTGCATTTGCTGTTTTTTAATACTGTTAAATCACGGTTACCATTAAGTCAAACCTGTTACTGTAGTTAGTGAAAATTAATTACAATTTCTAAAATTGTAGTTGATATTTCTATAGTTCTACTACTCCGTTGGCCGATCGCAGTGGCCGCGCGGTCTAAGGCATTATGACTTCGACTTTTACTGGATAGATATGTGGAGGTGGGGTCGAATACCTCCACCGTGATCCTGCGAGTTGTAGGAGGCAAAGAACAGGGAAGTCTCAAAGGTCTCAAATCTGAGACAGTAAAATCCGGCCGCGAGTTTCAAGGGACTCGGACCCGAGAAAGACTGCGCTGGCAACGGCCAGCAGCATATACAAAAGACAGACCTGTCCTCTCGTCAGAGAGGGCGCCCCACAGAAATAAAACCGTAACTGTCAAACAGTAATAAATATCTGGTCATGAGCTTCAGATGGGGCTCGACACCAAGACTTACTGACTGACCGTCGGTCGCAATGTGACTTTGACTTGATAGATAGGTAGCTATATAGCTCAGTCAATATAGTGATGGGCTACGGGTTGGACGGCTGAAATTTTGTCCTCGGCAGGGATGAGATTAGTCTCTTCTTCACAGAGTCCATACTGGCTCTGGTTCCCAACCAGTTTCCAAGTGGGTAAAGTGGCCAGGGCGTGAAGTTGGCCACTCACTTCCACCTAATTCCGATGTCAAGAATGATGGGGCTACACCTCCACTTCGCCCTAAGTTTTCACGGCGTAGTGTTCAATTTATTAAGCAAAAGGTCAAATTTAAATTTACTTTGAATTATAAATCCTATAGAATAGGATTATAATTTATAAATCCTACTCCACGAAGGCGTATGGAGAAATGGATGTATAGATCCAGATTTTCTTGACCTCGTCACTAGCTTGAGGTGAGTGGTAAGGTTCACACTCCGGCGGCTTTACCCCCGGAACCCATTGAATATGAGGCTGGGTGGGCCCCAGATCCGGTCTGAACGAAGTGGAGAATAGAAAATTCTTGACCGTCCCGGTCGTCCAGCCCAGTCGCTGTTATTACTATCAAATCTAATCCTTTACAAAGTGTGAAATGAAGGATATAAACAATCCATCTAAGGAACAGAGGACGATCTATGATTGCAATCTGTGCTGGTAACTCTATGTGTGGAGTCACATTAAGGGAGTCCTTTCGATGTTCTACTAGTACTTATATGCTTGCCATCCTCGAGTGTAATCCATGTGTTTTATTCTGTGTTTGTTGTAGGGAAAAATCTGTGATTTCCAGATCGATATAGACGAACACGAGAATTACTTAAATCTTCTTTTTGGGACGTACACAGGCAAACTCAATTCCGACTGCAACTCGGGAAAGAGCTGCTTCAATTTCGACTTCTAAATTAGGCAATATTTGGATGCAGAGAAAAGAAATAAAGAAATCACAAACATTTATAACTGCAGGCTTTCTTCTTTATCTATTTCAATAATGTGTTTTATAGGACTAAAAGAACTCCGTGACCCGTAGTCCACAAGCGAACAATACCGACCGAGGGACCACCGCTTTGTCGGCGAATTTAATGCCAAATTTGCGGATAAGGAGTGTCGCGTGGTCCGCGCAACGGATCCCCACAGCCGTTAATCTCAGTTTTCTAGACCGGAAATGTGTTTTACACAGCACACTGATACGTGTAATTGAAGAAATATATTCTTCATCCAATGCTGCAACAAATTAATTTTGTTAATGGATTCAGAATTTATTCTTAACTATTTTACAGTGATATTCAACTTACAATGGGTGTATGCGGTAGCGTAGTTTATTGAGGCACTATGCTACAAGCCAGAAGGTCGCGGTTTCGAATCTCGATGAGGTTATTGGGTTTTTAAATTGACCTAATCCTTCCAGCCGCACTATGGCCCTGGGGTCAACTCAGCCTCTAACAGAAATGAGTACCAGTATTCTGCTTCTTGGGAGTAAAGGGCGACCGGCGCGTAAGACTAACAACCTCACCACTATCTGTGAGCCAATTGTCTAGAAAATGTGGTAGCCTCGACGTCACGCAACCCTACGGGTCTTCACAGCCTGTTACAGGGATACCTTTAGCTTTTATGTATCTTAAAATGTATCCGAAAGAATAAAAACTTAACTTCTTGTGCAAATATCTTTTTTGAGTACCGTCATGAATTTTTGTATTGCTATAGAAATTACAGAGATTCTTTACGAGCTCAGAAACTACCAGCTTCTTAGGAATCACTGTATCAACCGTGTAGCTAACAAGTCATGAAACTCGTCAGATAAACATCGTATGTTTAGGTAATATTCTATGTTCTCCTTATTTCACCTGTTTATATACACGCCATAATTGCTACATTCCATAAAACACATAAATGCATTGAAATATAAAAGCAATTACATAACGAGAGTTGATGTATTTTGAAAAGCAGGTTCCACTTAAGCCTGAAAATTATAAGGGTTCAGGTACAAGCGAACACAGTCCTCATTGCCACAATAAAATAGAGAGTACAGACTGAAATGTGAAATTAAAAACAAACTGAACTTAGTACGTAAGCTTTGAACTGCAGTTCCTCATCATCTTCATAGGGTCGTGCACAAGTAACACTGCCGTGTTGACCAAACACTGTCTATTTCCAACGTTCCATTTTTTGGTAGTGAGGCAGAACTACCTTCGAGGTTGTACGTAACAGTTAATCTTCTGTCAGTGACAAAGCGATTTTATGTACATTTTTAAAGCTATTGTATTACGATATTTTCATAACACACAGTACTGCCTTTGTTACAGAAAAGCAGATTTCCCCTTGCCATTGAAAATTGCCTTTGAAATTCTGTGTGACGGGTAATTTTCTGCCGGTGATAAACTGATGTAAGCAATTTTACACGAACCCATTCATAAAACGGCGTGATGGCATTGTTGTAAACATATAGATGAACATGAGATATGACATAAACCGCTGAAACTGATCAGATGTGAATTCTGTGTAAATATATCTACTCATAAAAATAAAAATTGTTGGTGTTAGGTGCTAAAGCATGCAGCCTTTTCAAAGAATGTGCTCCTACCATGCGCGATTTGTTTTCATACGCCATAGCCATTATTTAACAAAATTCTCTTCTTTCGCCTGGTGCCATTCATTCATTTCGTATATAAAGGATTTGCTTGCTTTCATCACTTATACGTGCAGATTAAGTCGTGACTGGAATATCTATCTTTTTGCGATGGCGACATCCTCCAACATCCGTCCCTCAACAATTCTGAAGTCAGTCTTCATCGCATTTTGCGCATTTTGTGTGCTGTTCACCTCAACAGAAGCCTGCGTGAGTGTTTTACCACTTCAGAGTTGCTGGGTACCGTTAAACTGCGTGAGACATTCTCATTTCTTAAAAAAAAAAAACATTCTAAAAGACCTAAAATAAATTCTTCTTCCTCCTCGATGGATTAGGCTCTCTAGTCTGTTCCCATTAAAAAATAATTATGAAATTTTAATCTTATAGACAGTTGGTAGGACTACTTGGGCGGGAATCAGCCCCGTCGAAGACCTCTGCCTAGACAGGATAACACGAATACAGGAAGAACGCAAACAGACATTCATGCATCGAGTTGGTTTCGAACCAAAAATCACAGTGTTTGAACGGGAGGAAACATTTCATGCCTTAGACCACGCGGCCACTGTGAGAGGCAGATAAAACAAATTGCTTTGTGAAAAGGACAAAAATATATATTGTACTTTCCTTACTCTGTAATAAGACACGTGTCGGGTCAGAGATAGCAGCCCCAGATTAGAGATAGAGGATATGATAATGTGCTGCCTGGCAAGGGCTATCGCATACTTCAAGGAGAGATGATATGTGAGTACGGAGCCAAGGTGGAATATTCATTAGGAAGGTAAAACAGTAGAAACGCGAGGAAAGACTCGCTTCAGCCCTACTTCGTCCATCACGAGTTTCACATGAACTCACCTGCGATTGAATTAGATGTTCGGTGGTGAGAGGCAAGAGCCTAGCCGACGACGTGCCTATATCCTTTCTGGGAGTGATAGGTACGTCTTGAGGCACTGAAATTAGATTACTAAAAAAAAGCGGGGGCTTTGAAACAAATCAGAGAGTGCTTACCCGTATTTATGGCCATTCCTAGCATTGACTGTATGCAGCAACAGGTTTCTGATATCAGAGACTTTTGTCAGTTAATTAATTAGTCTGCTTTCCATTTGCGTGTATGTTTTAGCAATAGAGAATTTAGTATACCGGGTGGCACAAAATGATGAAAATGAAGGGATCGGTTTTTTGAATGAAATTCATATATGTTGTGTGTTGGAGTCACTAATTTTTTTTTGTACTTTCAAAGTCATTTTATTGCACCAGCCAGTATAACATTATAAACTCAGAATGTGAGAACCGTGTCTATTTCTAATCTCATTTTCAGGACGGTTACAAAATAAAAGTAAATAAGCTACAACCTTGCGATAATTCTGGGATAATCAAACTTATAAATCCCAAAATCGTGCTGTCGCAAGATTGCTTTGTTTCTGCAGTTGGATGTATGGAGAATACTAAAGAATTTTCAAGTTGCAAGGTACGTATGTATCCTTCAGATTGCTCAGAAACATGTATGCTTGCGTTACGCGCTGAGAATTCGAAAGAATTGCCTATCTTCAAATGCTGCTGCTTCATGTACTTATTTACTGTAGTCGGGATATGTTGATTGATGCAGTCATCAGGCTATGGGTTGAGCAACCGAGAAATCAATGTTCGATTCTCGGCAGAGGCGAGAAATATTGCTCTTCTCCACAGTCTCCACATTAGATCTGGAGCCCACGGAGTCTCCTATTCATTGCGTAATGGGTACACATTTCCTTGGAGTAACGCGGCTTGGACGGGAACCTTATCACTCAGCTCCATTTATGGCTAATTTTAAGAATGCGTGAAACTCTCCTCTAGTCCCCACAGGTCTTCGTGGTTTAATGCTTAATAAATTAAGCACAGAGATAATTCTACATTCTTCTTCACATTCACTTTTGTTTATTTAACTAATTAATTAATTGTTTGTAGGGGCCACGCTGTAGCGTAGTCGGTTGAAGCACTACCCTACGCGGGTTCGAGTCCTGATGAAGTGGATTTTTTCAATTTACCTAATCCTTCCAGCCGCACTATGGCCCTGGGTCGGCCGCGACATAGTTGAAAAGGTTAGTCGCTGGCTTCACACCACGGCTGCCCGTGTTCGAGCCCGGGTCTGGTCAAGTGGGATTTGTGGTAGACAAAGTGGCGCTAGGGCAGGTTTTTTCCGAGTACTTCGGTTTCCTTGCCGTTCTTCATTCCACCAAATTCTCCATTACCATAATCACCCAGGGAAGGTACAATAGGCCAATCAGTGGACGATATGCCGAGTGGACCCAACTGGACTCCACCCCCACTGTGCAAATTGGCCCTGGGTCGAATCAGCCTCTAACAGAAATGATTACCCGGAATTTTCCTTTGGAATAAGTCTGAAAAACTTACCGCCATCTGTGAGCCGATTGTCTAGAAAATGTGGGAGCCTCGACGTCTCAAAACACGATGGGCCTTCGCGGCCTGTTACAGGGATAAGCTTCACCTTTATTTAATTGTTTGCAATTAGAATCGTTCGATCCATATAGGCTTAGTGACTGGATATGTAACTGACAACCGGGGTTCCATATCCGGGAGAGAGAAGGAATTTTTCTTCGTCACCATGACCAAGCCGACTCTGTGCACCAAGCAGCCTCCAGTATGATGGGAACTTGGGAATGTTTCTTCCCGAATTGGGACCTGATCATCCACTTAACCTGGTAGCAGAACGTATTTCTCAACTACGTGGCGCTTAACTAAGCCCAGGTACAATATTACCTTTTATTTACTTATATGTTTTTTTTCAGTTGGCATATGACGTCAAGAAGAGAGGTATGATGATCCCAATTAAAGGCGAAAGAGATGTGTGTGAAGAACTAGCCAATGCATCAAAAAACAAAACTGTGGCAGAAAATCTGGCCAAGAACAATATCCCCACGTCATGCCCATTTAAGAAGGTAAGCAAACCTTAACGGACTTCATGGTACTAAATTCTTTTCCTGGAAAAATATAATAACAAACGACGAGGAACCAAACAAAATTCATAAATACAAACTTCGCAGATGAACACAAAAATATTGTCTGAGCACGGCCATATCTAGCTTCTGTCGCGAACAATTTCGGACGTTGTAATTTCCTAGAATAATTCTACATCATTGCAAAGCTAGAATTTGATAACAAATTTGTTCACACATGTCACTACTCAAATGCTGATGAGAAATTCTGTCAAATGCTTCAGCTTGAATAAGTACGGTTTACTTACTCATGGAGCTGAGCCCTTCTGGAGGAGCCGCAAATTCTGAAGCTACTCAAGAATTTTCCAGCATTTTATAGAACCCGAAGGTTCATTACCATACTCACAAGAGCCTCCACTGGTCCCTATCCTGAGCCTGATCTATCCAATTCATACCATCCCATCTCCTATTTCTCTAAGATCCATTCTATTATTGTCCACCCACCTACCCCTCGATCTTCCCTGTGGTCTCCTTCCTTCTGGCTTTCCCACCAATATCCTATACGCATTCCTCATCTCCCCCATTCGTGCTGCATGATCTGCCCACCTCATCCTCCTTGACTTGATCATTCTAATTATACTTGCAGAAGAGTACAAGTTATGAAGCTCCTCATTACGCAGTTTTCTCCAACCTCCTGTCACTTCATCTCTCTTTGGTCCAAATATTCTCAGCACCCTGTTCTCAAATACCCTCAGTCTATGTTCCTCCCTTAATGTCAGAGATCAAGTTTCACACCCATACAGAATAGATACGGTTACTGGATTTTAATACTAAGTTACGGTAAGTTCCAAACTATCGAAGAATCAAATTTCATAATATTCTTTTCCTTCGGCTTTTGCTGATTAACTTCTCCGATCTCTTCCAATTTAGAATAGATTTGTGAAACTATTAATTTACTATCTGTGAAATTAAGGCCATAATAAATAAAAAAGAAATAAATGACGATTATTGAATGAAATTTTTACTATAGAATTAATGTGTAGAATTTCCTTTTCAGTTTTCTTGCTTCATTCCAGAAAGTACTTGAGTGCAACCTGTTACGTTTTGTGTCTGTTACAGAGTAAAATCTGCGCTCCTGAGGACCAGAAGCTTGATGTAAGCAGTTACAAGAACAAATTTCGTCTTGCTGCTGGCCAATATACAGGAAAAATTACACTTGATTGTAATTCGGGCAAAAGTTGCTTTGATTTCGATTTGGAATTCAAACGTGGCAAATAGAATATTATTATGATCTGAGTTATTTCACCTTCTTTATGATTAAATGTAATAATATATTTAATGTAGGGAAAATTAAGACGTCTATATAAGGTAGTCTTCATTTGGAGCAGCAGTACAATTTGATGTAGCGTTTGTATTCCGCCTTTAAAACCAATTACAAAATTCTTCTCACTTATTTTAAAGTCGTATGGATCATACAATAAAACGTAAAATATTACCAAGTTAAAAAATCAGGTCGATCCAAATTTTTAAAAATAGGGTGCAAATTTCTGGAATATACTGACATATTGTAAATAATATAGTAATTGCTACAAAATAAAGTGAAATTAAATATAATTAGAGTTATTAAGCTTGATCAACTGGTAATGTTTTTGACTTTTATCCCGGAAGTGCCAATTTCGAATCTTGGTGGGGGACACCGACTATCACGGCTGAGATTCTTCGTGGTTTTCTTCAGTTTCTACAGATATGTTTGGATTGTGCCTCAAATTATAACACAATCTCCTCCTTTCATATCCTTTCTAATTCATCTTTATTCAATCATTCGACGTCAATCTGAGCTGTTTTCGGCATCGATAATTAAATAACACAAATGCCTCTTCTGCTCAACACAGATTGGGTGATCAGGTTTGGAGTAGTTTACAAGCACTGGGAAATCATACGTCCACAAACACGTCCCGTAAATCTCTCAGGTCCTCCTCACAACATCCTAACAAATAAACCTTATTTTTCCCCGGATAGAAAAGATGTGATGTCCGTCAGGTTTTATCAAGTATAAATCATACAATATTCTTGAAAATAGGAGACAAAGAATTTTAAAACATAAAATATTCTTGTTATAAATTCTGTAGCTAATTCTTCTCTCAATATACATTTTGTTTTTTGCATACGGCATTCAATATGAAATAATTGAGAGAAGTAGTTCCTCCACCTATTCAAAATGTTGTGGGAATCTGCAAGCAGATCACCATTCTCATCCTTCACTAAGTTACTGCTAGGCTGGTAACCCCTCTTAAAGTCATTTATTGCTCTATACAGGTCTCTAATTGATGCAAGTAAAGAGATTGGTCTAGAAGCAAACACAGAGAAAACTAAATATATGTTACTGTCTCGTCACCAAAATGGAGGGCAAAATCATGACATGAAGATAGGAAACAGATGTTTTGAAAATGTGGCACAGTTCAGATATATGGGAACAACGATAACAGATCGAAACCTGATTCAGGAGGAAATTAAGAGGCGATTGAACTCGGGTAATGCTTGCTACCATTCAGTCCAGAACCTTTTGTCTTCTCGTCTGTTGTCCAAAAACNGGAGGTGGGAAGGTCATGTAGCACGAATGGGGGAGATGAGGAATGCGTATAGGATATTGGTGGGAAAGCCAGAAGGAAAGAGATCACAGGGAAGACCAAGGCGTAGGTGGGTGGACAATAATAGAATGGATCTTAGAGAGATAGGATGGGATGGTATGGATTGGATTGATCTGGCTCAGGATAGGGACCAGTGGAGGACTCTTGTGAACACAGTGATGAGCCTTCGGGTTCCATAAAATGCTGGGATATTCTTGAGTAGCTGCAGAATTGGCGGCTCCTCCAGAAGGGCTCAGCTCCATGAGTAAGTAAGTAAGTAAGTAACCAATATGAAACACAAAAAAAAAATCCCGAATAAATAACTCCGCATATCCAGAGTCCTTCTTGAGAAGCTAGGAGTCGCTCAGCTACCCAAGAAATTCCACCCTTTTCTAGAACTCGAGTATTCATGGCCGTGTTCAGAAAAGCCCATCACAGAATCCAAAATTAGTCTCCCATTTATGCTTACACTCTCAAGTGTCCCTTTAGGTTTTCCTACTGAAAATTTTATGCATTTCTCGTTTACCCCGTGCGTTCTATACGGCCTTTGTCCTTCTTTTCTGATCACGTTAAGAACAGTTTTGATGAAGAATATAAACTGCTAAGCTAATTGTGCAAATTTGTTCTGCCTTCTATTACTAACAAATATCCTCCTCGGCACCCCCTTCTCTGTTCCATGGGGCTGAGCCCTACTTGAGCAGCCGTCAATCGCTCAGCTACTCAAGAGGTTTCCAACATTTAATGGGAAGCTGAAGATTCATTACCGTATTCTCAAGAGACCTCCACTGGTCCGTGTCCCTAGTCAGATCAACACACCATCCAATTTTTCTAAGACCAGTTCCCAGTGGTCTCTTTCTCATCAAAATCCTATATGCATTTCTCTTCTCCCCATGAGTGCTACATACCCTGCCCATCTCACCCTCCTTGGATTTATCATTCTAATTTTATTTTGTGAAGAGTACAAGTTCTTAATGCTCTTCATTATGCACTTTCTCCAACCTCCTACCATTTCATCTCCCTTCGGTCCAGATATTGCTCTGTTTACAAATATCTTCAGTATATGTTCTTCCATTAATGTCAGAGATCAAGTTTCACACTCGTACGAAACTATATCCAAAATTCTCAGACACCCTCATTTCATCTTCCTATCCCATGGCCAGAATTCAAGCCCAAAACATGTAAGTGACAATATTGTATATCTAACACCGCTGAGAATGTTTCATACTACACTGTATAGAAATATATGCCACAATGTGCAGAAATCGAATTGAATTTCATGACTCAGTTGTTGCAATTGAGAGGCCAAAACGTTCCATGAGCTTCTCAAAAATGTCATCCAGTCGTATGTTTAGCGTTTGAGGGTTACGAAAGAGAAAATTCAGTATTTATGATAACAGAATCTCTTCGAAAAAATGCATGAAATATTAGAGAAATTTGATGTCAATCACATAACTAAATAAAATAGTGTAATGTATTTCGTTCAAATAATATCTCACAATTTAGCAATGGCCAGGCTTGAACAACAGACCAGCTAATTGAATACTGAAATAAAAAATACAACTTAATATTATTCTATTTAACTAAGTGAAGATTTTATCTTAACCAAGTTAAAAAGCTGTTATAAAAGCAAAATAGGTTTACTGCATAGATTAAACCCACTGAACTGGTTGAGTTACTATAACAAAATTAAATAATTAAACAGGAATTACGCTCAGTAGAGAGTTGACGAACAACGGACACAAATTTTCCAGGAAAGCTTGTTCAGTCTAAAATTGTGGATATATAAGCAATTGAATCACAATTACAAACTTTAATCAGCTCATTAATACAGCTGTACGTGGGTTCAGTCCCTTGTATGTCCATCGTAATGATTTTTGATGTCAGTCCTCTTGACGAAGGTGGGTCCCTGTCACCACGGCATGGCGCGTCCTCAGGTTGCGGATGGAGGAGACGCCCTCAAGTTTTGGAGGAAAGCTGCGAATATATTGAATAAGCAGTCGCGGACAGCCGACAAGGGGTGGCCCTCCAGCTTGGGGGTTTGGCGTAGGGCTAACAACTCCTCACCGTAAAATATAAACTTGTTACGAAAATTCTCAAGAAGCCTCGGACCTGGACGGATTCCTTGGATAAACGACCTAAGCTAATGAAAATGGATATGAGATTTGGCACTTGGAATGTACGAAGTTTGTATAGGGCAGGTTCCCTCAGGGCAGTGGCAGAAGAAATCTTAAAATATAAGTTAGATTTAGCGGGAGTGCAAAAGGTCAGATGGGATGGAGGTAGCATCGCACCAGCAGGAGACTATACATTTTTCTATGGAAAGGGGATTGAAAATCATGAATTAGGTACAGGTTTTTTCGTACATAAGGGAATCGTATCAGCAGTTAAGAGGGTAGAATTCATTAGTGATAGGATATCATATATAATACTAAAAGGTCGCTGGTGTGATATCATTGTTATGAATGTTCACGACCCAACAGAAGATAAAATTTATGACATAAAGAATAGACTCTATGAAGAACTAGAACATGTATTTGATAAATTCCCGAAATACCCTATGAAAATTTGTTATGAGATTTCAATGCCAAAGTAGGGAGGGAAGACATTTTCAAACCAACAATTGGGAATGAGAGTTTGCATGAAATTAGTAATGATAATGGAGTTAAGAGTTGTAAACTTTGCCACATCAGAAAATCTTACTGTCAAAAATACAATGTTCCCACATCGTAATATCCATAATTTTACTTGAACATCTCCTGATGGGAAGATATTGAAACTACGAGTAGTTAGGTTCATTAAAATATGTTTAAACGAAACGTATAGTAAATTCTGTGTAGGTAAACATTTGTCTGATAAATTTCCTATCCAGAATGGTCTAAAACAAGGAGATACTTTATCGCCACTACTTTTCAACTTTACCTTAGTGTAGGCAATTAGGAAGGTCCAGGGAAACCAGCTGGAACTGAAATTAAACGGGACACATCAGCTGCTGGTGTACGCCGATGATGTGAATCTACTGGGTGATAATGTAGATACCATAAAGAAAAACACACAAACTTTAACTGACGCAAATAAAGAGGTTGGTCAAGAAGTAAACACTGAGAAAACTAAGTATATGTTACTGTCTCGTCACCAAAATACAGGGCAAAATCTTGACATAATGATAGGAAACAAATGTTTTGAAAATGTTGCACACTTCAGATATTTGGGAACAACGATAAAAGATCGAAAACTGATTCAGGAGGAAATTAAGAGGCGATTGAACTCAGGTAATGCTTGCTACCATTCAGTCCAGAACCTTTTGTCTTCTCGTCTGCTGTCCAAAAACATAAAAATTAGAATATACAAAACTATAATTTTGCCTGTGGTTCTGTACGGATGTGAAACTTGGTCTCTGACACTAAGGGAGGAACATAGAGTAAGGGTGTTTGAGAACAGGGTGTTGAGAATAATTGGACCGAAGAGAGATGAAGTGACAGGAGGTTGGAGAAAACTGCATAATGAGGAGCTTCATAACTTGTACTCTTCTGCAAGTATCATTAGAATGATCAAGTCAAGGAGGATGAGCTGGGCAGATCATGTAGCACGAATGGGGGGAGACGAGGAATGCGTATAGGATATTGGTGGGAAAGCAGGGAAGAAAGAGACCACAAGGAAGACCAAGGCGTAGGTGGGTTGACAATAATAGAATGGATCTCAGAGAGATAGGAGATGGGATGGTATGGATTGGATAGATCAGGCTCAGGATAGGGACCAGTGGAGGGCTCTTGTGAGCATGGTAATGAACCTTCGGGTTCCATAAAATGCTGGAAAATTCTTGAGTAGCTGCAGAATTTGAGGGCTCCTCCAGAAGGGCTCAACTCCATGAGTAAGTAAGTAAGTAAGTAAGTAAGTCTGGATACTCACGTAATATTATTTTGCTTAATCGGAGGATATAATGACATACGTATAGTAAAAGAAACCTAAAATATCTACAGATATTCACTTTTCCTTGGAGATGGAGACTGAAAACCCGGTAGACCAGTGTCTTACACCAATGTGACGTCACCAGAATTCTAATACACACATTCCTTCCCTCGATTTAAAGTTCTCACGATGATGACTATGAGCAGAATTATGTACTGGCTTGTGAATCCGTATAGTCTGGTAAAATTTTATTGATTTTTCTGAGGAACATGAAGCCTCTATTTTAGTGCTGTTTGCTTCATTCGCTTGCATGTTGCACTCTTCGGCCCTGAAAATAGATAGAAACGTCAGTAAATTTCTACCGGGCTACACAATGTCACGTCTCATAAATTGTTTACCAGTTTTCAGTTTCTTGAATGTGAGATCTAATTTTCAATAAAATTACTTATCTCTTTAGCGAGGTACCTGGATAGCTCAGTCGGTATAGCAACTGGCTACGGGCTGGACGACAGATGGATAGGAGTTCGAGTACCGGTAGGGTCAAGAATTTTCTCTTCTTCACGTCGTCCAAACAGGCTCTTGGACCCACCCAGTCTCCTATCCAATGGGTACCGGGGGCTCTTTCCCCGGGGGTTGAGCGGCCGGGACGTGAAGCTGACGGCTCACCTCCAGCTAGTGCCGAGGTCAAGAAAACTCGCATCGTATATATTTACTCCTCCATAAGCCTTCATGGCGTAGTGCTTAGTAAGTTAAAACAGTTTAGGGCGGCGCCATAGCTCAAGTGGTTGGTCGCTGGCTTCCCACCTCGGCGGCCCAGATTCGATCAAGGGGTCTGGTCAAGTGGGATTTGTGGTGGACAAATTGTCGCTGGGGCGGGTTTTCTCAGAGTACTTCGGTTTCCCTTCTAATCTTCATTCCACCAAATTCTCCATCATCATAAACACCCGGGGCAGGCTACAATAGGCCAATCAGTGGCCGTCGTGCCGAGTGGACCCAGTTGGACTCCACTCCCCACTAAGCGAAGTTAAAACAGTGACAAATTTAATTTCACTTATCTTTTAGCGAAAAACATGCGTACGCTAGGGAATTGATCCACTTACATTATCGTTAAGTGTATGATACGTGTCTGCTCCTTAACCTTCTTTTCACCAGACTACATGTAGTAGAAGCATTTATTTATTACGTTTATTTATAATCTACATCATTTTAGAGTATTAGGTAAATGTGTTGTAGATGGCTGGCTTGTAAGGGAAACATCCAGTGATGTTTCTCCTACTTGTAGTCTATTTCATTGAGTGATGATGTCTTGGGGTCATGTTCTGTTCAGTCTTCTTGTCACTGGACCGTTGGCGTATAGCTCTTCTATTAATTCGTTGTCATGGTTTACAGTTTGGTTTTTGTACCTTTCAGCCATTCTTAGTGTCTCATTTTTGACGAAAGGTATCTTTAGGTCGTTATGGAGTGTAAGGTTGCTCACATACCATGGCGCGTCTGCAATTGCTCTTAGTGTTTTTGATTGGAATCTCTGGATGAGATTGACTGTCGACGGCTCTGCACATCCCCAGAGTTGAAGACCATAGGACCAAATAGATTTCAATATAGCTTGGTATAGTGGTATTTTGTTGGTCACAGAGAGCTTTGATTTTCTGTTGAGAAGCCAATACATTTGACGGTATTTCATGTCAAGTTGTTTTCTAGTAGAAACATGACAAATGGAACAGTGCTCTTCTTGGATGGGGGAAACTCGGAAAATAATGATTCTGTTATACGGTTGCGGTCCTCGTTAATCCACGGCCCTGTTTTTTCTATATATATAAAAAAGCACTGGGACCATCATGACAATAAGCAAGTGACCTTCATATACTTTATAGTAACAATGAGAAAGAAGTCTGTTCTGAAATTCACAAAAATACATTCTCGTGAGGCGCAGAACTCAGGCACTTTAAATGTAAGAAACAACAATAAAAATAATAAACTCCGTGGCCTGTAGTCCGCAAGCGAACTACACCGACCGAGCGACCACCGCTTATCCTATAATTGCCGCAGAGATTTTTCTTTCCGAGCACTTTACTAATAAAGCTAGAATGAAATATAGTGACAAAGGAGAAAAAGAATGAAAGAAGAATCAGTAAATGAAAGAAGAAACATGGAATGAAACGTATTGACAGAACAAAAAGGGAAAGTAAAACTGACGCAAGAATAACAAGAGAAAAGAACTGTAGTAGCATAGCATAGAGCATATCATAACATCTTCGCATAAATTTAGCCATTTTTCCAGAACCTCTGAAGTTACGCTTCTTGAGGTTGGGCACACTTGACGAAGTTTGGTTTTAATAAATCTTGCTGAAATTTCAACGGGCTTTACTCTACAATTAATATGTTGCTGGACATTATCCATCATCTTGTCTGTTGTTAAAAAACCGTCTAGTTTCTATCAAAAACACAACGTTTCGGGAAATGGAATCTGTCCCCGTCTTCAGGTAAAACCTACTCAGTTGGGTCCAATAGACAGAGCTAGCCAAGTTCCAGTTCCCGAAACGTTGTGTTTTTGATAGAAACTAGACGGTTTTTTAACAACAGACAAGATGATGGATAATGTCCAGCAACATATTAATTGTAAAAGTGCTCCTGTTCTAAAAACAAGTTAAAAGTACACATAAACATATTTTTCTACACTGTGAAGAACACATGTGAAATAAAGTACAGTANTTCATTACTGACGGTTTACAGCCAATCAGTTCGTCTTGGTGCCAATCCCCTTGAGACCCACGATCAGAGATTGCTCTCTCAAATGAACTCTTGCGGTAATAGTCCTTATACAACACATTCTCTTACTGGGTCCCCCCAATTGTCTTCAAGATAACTTCTCGGCACGGACCACGTAGAAACACCTCATTTCCATTGCTGTAGACCAACTGTTGCATTATTAAGAATCTGTTACATAGCAACGTGTTTACCGAGCCGTTGCCCAGAAACGATCGCTGTTTACAGAGTCACCGATTAGCAGCGGCACTATAGGCCATAGTACTGTATATACAGTATATATGAGAACCGGGATAGCGCAGTCGGTATAGTGACTAGCTACGGGCTGGACGACTGAGTGGTCGGAGTTCGAGTCCCGGTAGAGTAAAGAATTTTACTTTCTCCACGTCGTCCAGACGTTTTCTGGAGCCCACCCAGCTTCCTATCCAATGGGTAACTTGGACACTTTTCTTGCGGTTAAAGCGGCCTGTTCGATAAACTGATAATTCAACTTCAACTAGTGCTGAGGACAAGAAATCATGGATCTATACATCCACTCCTACATACAACTTCATGGAGTAGTGCTTAATTAGTTAAACATAGGGACAACTTTTTATATACATATGGGCCTAGCCGCTTCTTATGTGTCTCGATTATATACATATTATTAAATAAGATTGCAAACTCCAGTAATGCTCTAGATTTATATTTTAGGGGTTCGAATTTTGGACAGAGCATCCGGTACAATGTATAAGTTTCTGGCTTTTCTCAGTCTGTCCATACCTTAATTAGGTTAAGACTGTTTCCTTCCAAACCATTTCCAGTTCATTGTTCACTAATCAACCCCCCTGCCCCTGCCAGTGTGAAACTATAGAGTCGGAGATAGCAACGACGTTGTTAAACAAAAGAAATTCCAAAAAGATTAAAGTTCGTGTAACAATGTCACATGGCAGATGATGATGCCCTTGTCACAAAACTGATAACACCATGAAAAAAAAAGTTAACGATGCGTTAGAAACGTCGGTGAAACATTGCACAATGTATTTCCTGCTCTATCTTCCGAATAATAGAACTAATATAAAAATGCTAGTATGACTGAACATCCGTTCCATAGTAAGTGTTATCAGTGATGTACAGATATTATACGAGAGGAAATGCCAGTCAAAAGGCTAGGTAATCGCTCATGTTCGACGCAACTGTTATTTTCCAAAGCTTCTTGCCTCGCACGCTGTAACAATGTTGAAGTTCAAAGCTGTGATTACAGTGGCCGGCGAACTAAGCGGTAACCTGGGACGACACCTTCCAGAGTCGCTTTTATTTTTGCCCATTTTTAAACGAAAATTAATTTGTTTCTCACAAACTGCGAGGGAAGCGAGATAGGGTAGTCAGTATAGCAACTGTATACGGGCTGAATGACCGAGAGTTCGGAATTCGATTTCCGGTATGGTCAAGAATTATCTGTTCTCAACTTTTTCGAGACCGGCTCTGGGGCCCACCAAGCCTCTTATCCAGTGGGTACCGGGGGCTCTTTTCCAGGGGGGGTAAAGCTGCAGGGATGTGAAGCTGACTATATAAATATATATAAAATTATGCAGTCTACACAACAATGTTCTGTATTAAAAACAAAGTAGACATTATTGTATCAACACTTGTTTACATTTTTGTTTTTTCTCTTGATACAATAGTGTCTACTTTGTTTTTAAATACAGAATATTGTTACGTAGACTGCATACTTTTATATATATTTATATACCTTATTTATAACACACAGCAGGATGCATATTATTAAGAGTGAATTTGACCATTTAACTCCAACTAGTGTCGAGGTCAAGAAAATGTGAAGCTATACATCCACCCCCCCATAAACCTTCATGGCGTAGTGCTTAATTAGTTAGCCACAAAGACAACTCTCGATATTATATTTCAGCATCCCCTTGCATTGAGGCATTACCCGTATTATTAAAGCACCCGTCAATAACGCAAAAATATAAAAGACATCTAGCATATGTTTCTCACTAGAAGTGTAACTTTAATAATTTATGATGTTAAACCTATTAAAATGTCATTAGGACACTAAACGTATAACTTACGTATATATATTAAAAGTGATTATCAAATTACTAAAATGTCTCTAGTTTTACATTTGCTTTTTTCCAGTTTTCAACACGTTTCGGCCGCACATTGGCCATCATCAAGCAATTTTTCTTTTGTTTTGGGGGAGACCACTGCATTGTTAACTTGTCCACCGTGCTCCTATGCACGTCATTGCTTAGTTTTTGTCTCATGACTAGAATGCTGACGTGGTACTCTTTTTCGTCTATCGTAGTTTTTGTGTGTCGTATTTCTCTTGTGACAGGAAGACCGCACTAGTAACACATACACCAGATTTTTATTACTGTCATATATTTGCGGGTTTATTGATGAGTGGTGCCTTCTCTGACGAGAGAGAAAGGGTCTGTCGATCACAGTTGCTTCTCGCCCTCGTCAGCGCAGTCATTCTCGGGTCCAAGTCCCGCGAAACTCATAATATTTTGGTCCGGAGATAGGAATTAGCCCTATCGGTTCGGCCCGACTGAGTACGTTTTACCTGAAGACGGAGCCAGAATCCGGTCTCCGAAACGTTGTGTTTTGAAAAATAAACAGAGCAGTTTAGATAAAGACAAGACGATGGATAATGTCCAAAAACATAGTATTTGCATCATATTTTACTATCTGAGATTCGAGACTTCCCCAGCTTGGAGGGCCAGGTCCCCGTATTTATATCCCCTCGTGACAGGGTGACCCAGTTGTGCCCCGAGGTACCGGGCTCCTTCTTCGTCACCTACAACTCGCAGGGATAAGGTGGAGGTATTCGAAACCGCTTCCACGCGGGGACTTCGCTTCAGAGATTAACCGGTTAATTCTGCTTAGGAAAAGAATCGCTACTTATTGTGAGAAAAGCATAAAATACCCTCTGTCGACAGAATGCAAAGTTGCAACATTTTACAGCGGACGGTGCATATAGCAACCATTGGGCTTTGAAGAGGCAACCGTGAACCTTTGTCTAGTTCTGTGGTCTCATGCGGTAAAGGACACAGCGAGTATTGTGATGGGATAAGGCAGTAGTTTGTTACCACTTCTTTCGCTTCTGTTTTCAGAATTACGAGACGACTGAAGCTTCTTGTCATAGTATCTGAGAGTTTCTTTTTATTATTTGTGACGAATTGTTGAGAGAGTTGAAATAACTTAGTTGGGGAAAGGGGCGGAATTTATTGTCGCCTAGAACTAAACTAGCTCTTGTGGTTATTGTAAATCAGAAACATTTTGCGGAAAACTGTGAAAGGATATCGTTATGATTTAAAGAATTCGGTGGCAGAAGATGTCTACTGAGCCGGAATGCGTTGTTGCATGCTCAGGAAAGGTCGAACATGGGATTCGCCCTGGGTTCCTCTCCTGCAAGAACTCGATCGAATGGGGGTCCTGAAGATGGAGGCAGCTGGTTCTTCATAAACATTGGTACCTATACACCAAAATACACATCTTCACCTCCAGAAAACCGTAATAATTCACCGCCATAAGGACCACAATCTCATAATTTAATGTAATTGCCTCAGACTGCAATTTTCCTGCAGTATGCTTTTGACATGCTGGCCTCTGTACAGTCCATTTTCTACGATTAACATGCTAATTTTAATTAAATTTGGAATGTATTTATTTTTATTCCATTATGGCTCTGGGGTCAACTTAGCCTGTAATAGAAATGAGCACCAGGAATCCTCATGGGGGTAAAGGGTGGCGGGCGTGTAAGGCTGACAACCTCACCGCCATCTGTGGGTCAACTGTCTAGAAAATGTGGGAAGCTCGACGCGGGGCAAAGTCAAGTGCCCTCTCCTCGAAGTCCTCCGTATAGAGGTTAGAGATTACCGGAGAAAGTGGCGTCCCCAATGACACATCATCAGTTTGTTCATAGAACTGGCCATTGAAGTTGAAGTATGAGGTGGTCAGGACAGGTGGTCAGGTGGCGGAAGAGTCTCAAGATGTCTTCTTCGAAATGTCGTCCTAGAAGATCCATAGTATCCTTTATAGACACCCTGGTGAAGAGTGACACTACATCGAAACTGACCATTATGTCGTGGGGATCGACATGGAGAGAGCCCAATATGTGGACAAATTCCATGGAATCTCAGCAAGTCATGGAAGCCTCTCGTCTGCTCCCT
>NW_019745080.1:689174-709503 GCF_002891405.2 Cryptotermes secundus
TCCCATCTTTAAAATGTTTCACCCATTTTCGAACACTGCTCGAACCCATGCACACACTTCCATAAGCACGCTGAAGTCTTTGGTGAATTTCTGCAGCAGGGATTTCCTCTTTCACAAGAAATTCGATGACAGCACGCTGGCGAAACGACATATCTTTGTCGGCCATTTTGTTAGGAGTGATACTGGTCACGTGATGCAAGCTATTGACGTCACAAGACATTCAAGGTTAACACAACAGCTGGTTCCACCTATCACCGTACTCTCTTTGGTCTGCTGTTCCCAGGTTGCATGCAAAAAAAAGGTTGCTCATGACTTTCGGTACGACCTACGTATTTTTCCTTCTACCCTGACGTTCCTCCGAAACGTCGGTTAACACCACATCTACACGGTGCCACATCCCAGAAGACTGCTTTCTTCATAGCCACCGCTGTGAAAACCTCAAATCTTACAACTTCCTAATCGTTTAAAGAAACAATGAGAACTTAGAAAGCTGAAATATAAAAGGCTGGATATGAATTTTTACAATACGCGATTAAGATCCACAGGCCATCGGATGTATAGGTGTTATTTCTGAACTACAAGCTGTTCTACATAGAACGAGCTTTGATTTCCAGAGAGACGAAAAATACATTCGAACGCCTTAAGTTTGTCAAGTCACCGTAGAGTTTCTTCACAAACACAAAAACAGCGTATCTATAAAATATGTTAATAATTCCGGCTACAGTAGAGTACAGAGAGCGATTTTCTTCAAAACAAACTGTTCACATCAGTTCAGATGTCCCGCCCACAAAAGTGATCGTTCCACGCTCGTCCTGGTAGAACCAACGGGACCAAACGCCCTGCGCGGCAAACAGCTCATGGTGCAGGCGGCAGATGGCATAAGAAAACAGTCAGGCAAACAAATAAGAAGGATGCATGATCAATATACAGAGAAAAACACTCTTACTAATGCGAGACGCTTATTGGACAACATGAATCAGTATTTGGGCAAACATGCAGAATTCCAGATTCCAGACATTGTAAAATCACTATTACAAAGTACAGTTTCAGTTTTATAATTTTATATTCTTAATATTTAAATAAATTCCTTAATTCTCATAAGCTTGTGTAGTTTGAAAAGCCGTATATATTATATTTTTGTAGGGAAAGAGGTTCTCACAGGAGTGGTTATGAGGAGTTTTATTTTATTGGATGTAACTCTGTGCAGTCCCTTTAAAGTCAATCGACGTTTCGAAGGAACAATTCCCCTCCATCTTCGAGGTTGAAGAGTAAGCCAAGCAAGAAACAAGCATGAAGCAGGCAGTAAGCCACAGTTTCATTTGCTACAGGGCGTTATACCCCAGAAGACAGAACTCTTTTTTGATCTTCGATCGAGACACGTTACGTTTCAATCTTCAACAAGTGTACTGGCCTGGACTTCCTTGGTGTTCCTCAGTGCTTGCTTGCTAATACCGCAACACTTTGAAACGGTCTACAACTGATCCATCTCCATTCCACATTTTCTGTAGACCTACAGCTGATACGAACTGTTTAAACCCTACCATGGTACGAATACATGAAAACAAATTTTTCCGAAATCATGATAGTTCATCAGCATCACACATATGCACACGCGCGCATTACATTCATGTTCACCGCCATTATAACCTCACATATTGCAAAGTAAAGCCGATTGGCGAGCTTGTGTGATGACGGTGGTGTTATTTATTTCTTCCACACGCCTACTGCTAGCTGAAATTTTTTTTTGACGGCATGGCGTCTGTCATATAAACAAATATTTCCTCTTCACAGCTGATCACCGAATGCGAATTAGGTGTTGATTGACAAGAGAAAATTCCTGCGAAATATCATTACAGCAGGTTCGCTGTGGTAAGTGTTAAACTTTGTGTGTATCTAATACCAGAATGAGAGAAATAACCGCAGCTGGAAAATATATATCTTTGTACGCATTTAGCAATTTAGAATTGGAATAATAATATCGGATATATTTTTCAGTATTTTATTCTTACAGTTATCCATATCAAAATTTCTTCCCATATTATATTAATTTTGGTAGAGCAACTTATTGCAGTACCTTTATTGTTTTACCGAGAAGCAATAACCTTGCCCTCAATTGGCAATTGGCCAAGAAGTATATGTTTGTAGTTCCTCATACTTGTTGAATTTTATTTTAGAAACCTCCAGGTTGACCTTATTTCCATGGCAATCTACTTCTAACTTCAGTAGTTTAGATGCAATCTCTTTAACATTTTGTTGCCAGTAGTATCAGGAAGAATTACAAAGGGCATTGTCTGCCAGTGCTATATTATTCACATAGTTCAACAGTGTTACTTGGGTAGTAAGCAGCTATTGAACTACGAGCAATGCCAGGCTGGTATGTTGTATTAGAAAATCTCATTTAATGCATATGATTTTATTTTTATAAGGTATATATACTGCTCGTAAATGCTAATTTAATATTAGGTTGGTGTGTATGGAATAGAAACAGAACAACTCAGCAGCACAGAGATGTCAAATAGACCTACCTGTCACTGAATCTGAGGTTTATTTGCAATTAACTAAGTAACTAACTATATGGAGATGAGCCTTTCTTGAGAAACTGCCAGTTGTGCAGCTACTCAAGAATTTCCCAACATTTTTTGAACCCAAATTTTCATTACCGTGTTCACAAAAGCCCTCCACTGGTTCCTATCCTGAGCCGGATCAATCCAGTTCATACCACCCCATTCTATCTCTCTAAGATCCATTTTATATTATCCACTCACCTACATCTTGGTCTACCTAGTGGTCTCTTTCCTTCTGACTTTCACACCAAAATCCTATATGCATCCCTTGTCTCTCCACCTCATTCATGGTACATGACCTGCCCATGTCATCCTCCTTGACTTGATCATTCTGATTATACTTGGCGAAGAGTACAAGTTATGAAGCTCCTCATTATGCAGTTTCCACCAACCACCTGTCACTTATCTCTCTTCAGTCCAAATATTCTTCTCAGCACCCTGTTCTCAAACACCCTCAGTCTTTGTTCCTCCCTTAATGTCAGGGACCAAGTTTCACACCCATACAGAACCACAGGCAAAATTATAGTTTTGTCTATTCTAATTTTTACATTTTTAGATGACTAGAAAGCAGAAGATTCAGGTATAATGGTGGCAAGCATTACCCATATTAATTGTCCTCTTAATTTCCTCCTGAATAAAATTTTGATTTGTTACTGTCATGCCCAAACATTTGAACTGTGCCACATTTTCAAAGGATCTGTTATCTATCTTTATGTCATGATTTTGCCCTGCATTATAGTGATGAGAGAGCAACATATACTTAGTTTTCTCTGCATTTACTTCTAGATCAGCCTCCTTACTAGCATCGGTTAAAAGTTTCTGTGTTTCTGTGTATGGTATCTATGTTATCTCCCAGTAGCTTCACATCATCAACATAGCCCAGCAGCTGATGTGTCCCATTTAATTTCAGCCCCACCTGGTTTTCCTGGACTTTCCTAATGGCATATACTAAAGCAAGTTTAAAAGCAGTGGCAATAAAGCATCTCCTTGTTTTAGACCATTCTGAATAGGAAATTTATCAGACACCTGTTTACCTATACAGACTTCACTACATTTCATTTAAACACATTTTAATCAGCCTAAATAGTTTCATGGGTACCCCAAACTCTGTGAGAATATTGTGCAATACTGAATACTGAGTTATAGGCTTCCTTGAAGTCTATGAATAGCTGATGTACTCTCTCAGTTTACTCCAGTTTTTTTCTCCAGTACCTGACAAATGCAAAAGATTTGATCAGTAGTTTATATGTTATGTCAAAATACACACTGATGATCCCCATTAATTTCGTTTATGTATATGGACTTAACCTTGAGAGAAGAATATTGGATAAAATGTTGCATGAAGTTGATAGCAGTGATATTCCATGATAATTGCTACAGTCAGTTTTATCACCGTTCTTGTGAACTGGTACAATAATAAACTCCTTCCACTGATCAGGCAGTTCTTCCTTATTCCAAGTAGAATTAATGAGTTAATGGATTTCAGATCATACTGTTTCACCTCCTGCATGAATAAGTTCTGCCAGAATTTGATCTCTACCTGGCTATTTGTACCTTTTCAACTTTGCAATGGCAATTTCAGCCTCAAAAGAACTAGGATGAGGTACTAACAGCTCAGTTGTATGTATTTCTATCTGCCTAACATCACCAACTCTATGTATGTACATTCAATAACTGAGACATAATCCTTCCACCTATTCAAAATGTTGTGCTAATCAGCAAGTAGATCACCATTCTCATTTGTCACTAAGTTACTTCTAAGTTAGTAACCCCTCTTAAATTTATTTATTCCTCTATACAGGTATCTAATGTTCTTGTTCTTACAGCTCATTGCAAGCTCATTAATTTTGTGTTTCAGATATTTCCCCTTTTTATTCCTGAAATGCCTGCTGCCTTCACGTCTTATATTGTTCAGATTATCCCTATTTATTTTGTTTGGGTCCTGTAACCACTCAATTTGCTTGTTTCCTTTGATCTAATAATTTTGAATATCTTTTGTCGAACCATAGCTTATGCTTCTTCCTTTCACAGAAAACCTATCTCTTTGGCTGAAATTTTTATGTTCTGTCTGATAGTTTCCCAAGCTCTATTAATATCCAACTCAGCGTCTAGTTTTCTGAAGCTGTGAACCTGTTTGAGATTTCAACACAATACTGCTCCTTACCTTGTACATCATTTAATTTCCTGAGACTGTACCTCTCCATGTGAAATCTGTGCATTGTTTGTTTACTCACTTTCAAACTCTACCCAACATTTGCCAAGACCAGATAGCGGTTAGTAACACAATTTGCTCCCCTAAACAATTGGACACCAAGTATACTTGAATGCCATCTCCTATCTATGTTAAAAATGTTACAATGTGGGAACATTATACTTTTGACAGTCAGATTTTTAGACATGGCAAAGTTTACTACTCTAACTCCATTATCAAAACTAATTTCATGTAAACTCTCTTTGCCAGTTTTTGGTTTGAAAATGTGTTCCCTACCTACTTGGCATTGAAATCTCTTAACAAAATTTTCATATGGTATTTAGAGATTTTATCAAAAACACGTTCTAGTTCCTCATAGAAGCTGTCCTTCATATCATCAATTTTATCCTTTGTTAGGTCATGAACATTCAGAACTACGATACATCAGCGACCTCTCAGTATTATGTACAACATCCTATCACAAACAAACCCTACCCTGTTATAATCGCTGATGTGATTCTCTTACATACACCAAAGAAAAAGCCCAACTGTGCCTAATTCATGATTCTCATTCCCCTTACCACAGAAAGATCTATATTCGCCTGCTAGTTTGGTGCCACCCCTGTCCCATCTGACCTTCTGTACTCCCACTAAATCTGACATAATTTGATATATCTCTTGCAACTGTTATGAGTGAACCTGCCCCATATAGTCTCCTTATGTTCCACATACCAAATGTCACAACATTTTTATGACTGGCTTAGTGTTATTATAGTAACTCATGATCATGTTTCTTTCTAGAAGTCTTTTTGTTTGTAAATACAGATATTTTGCAATTCAGCACACATTTACTATGAGATAGCTTATATTACATGCAGTTATTTTTGTGCAGAACCACATTCTGCATTTGATTAGAAAGACATAAAGTTTGATGGATGCTTAATGTTATGAAATAATTGCAACAGATGTTTCATGTGAAGTATGTGACACTATTTTGCACTTTTAGAGTTGTCACAGGTTTATGCAGCATTTACCAAAAACAAAACAGCTCAGTGTTGATTTAATTAGTGTATCAAGAATTACTGAATGTTTCCGGACCACAAACTCATGTAGTCCTTGTGTGGGGTATTGTCATAGGGCTGGATTTCCCACCCTTTTTTTCCCTCACTTTCTACATGGACTTTCTTTGATGCTCACCCGAATATTAAACAGAATATTTTAAGAAATTTTAATGGAATGAGAGCGAAATTAATCAACAGTTACACCTCCATGACTTTTAAGATAAAATTTATATAAAGATTGTTCATGGACTCTGAATTTAGGAATCTCTGTTGTGAGGTTGACAATCCATTCTACACGTGCGTACCGATCAAAACTTTTGTTACCTGTACTTCACAGTAACCCCATTCTGAGAACATAGAATTGTCATGCTCTTGAATATAGTACTGTGTAATTTGGTAGATGGAATACCAACATTTCAGAGGAACTTGCTGCCTCTGTCTTCTCAACTTACATCAGATTACATTGCATGACATCATAGAAGATTGCAACATAACTGATTTCAGATGAGTAATGTAGTTTTCCTGGGTCCTTGATATATCTGATCTACCTATCAGTTCTGTAGTCTGATATCCAGCCTTCTGTTCATGCTCATCTGATACGATTAATTTCATACTAAAATTTTGTTTCAGTGCCGAAACATCAGACATGGACAGAAAAGGGAAAGGGGAGGCAGACTCATCGAAAGATAGATCAGACAAGGGTTCAGAAGATGCCATGGATGTGAGGGGTGACACAGCAGGTGGAGGCAGCTCAAGACAGCGTTATGATAGTGAGGGTGCAGCCAGCAGTGATCAGGGAAAGAGGTGAAGTTAGCTGTGTTTGTCGGTAATGGCTAAGCTAGTCTCTTTTGATATTAGCATTGAAGTATAAATAAGTAAGAGCCTCTTTAGCACTTAATTTAACTGAATCCTGATGCTCTCAGTTTAATTAAATTAAATATCCTTCCACAGACTGAATTTTAATATGTTATGCATAACAGGGAACATTAATTTCATTTTTGATTAAATTGCTTATAGATGGTTAAATCAACTGGACAGTATGAGAAACATGAACAGCAGAAAGTCAGATGAGGCATACAGAGGAGAAGATCAAATACAATAGCTACTTGCCAACTACAATTTTGAGTGTCCACAGTAAAAACTTCATATTCCATGGTTTTCCAACTGTATGCCCCCTCTCAGAAAGATTTACAGATGCCTGTAAAGGTAAAGATAAAGTCATCCCTGTGCTTAATTAAGCATCACACCATGAAGAGGTATGGGGATGTGGATGTATAAATCCATGTAATCTTGACCTCAGCACTAATTGAAGGTGGACGGTCAGCTTCACACCCCAGCCGCTCTACCAAGGGGAAAAGACCCTGGTATCCATTGGATAGGAGGCTGGGTGTGCCCAAGAGCCAGTCTGGACTCTGTGGAGAAGAGAGAAATCTCTTGCTTCTTCTGGGGATCGAACCCCTGCTATCCAGGTTGTGGCTATACCAACTGAGCAATTCTGACTTCTTCAGATGCATGTGAGATTTAAAATATTTCTAATGACTTCTTAAATTTATCATCCAGATTTAAATGTCATACTATTGCAGCATGGTGACCAGATATAAACTTAGTAATAATGGGGTTTATATTCTGAGCAGTGTGATGTTAGGCCTGCAGGGACCTCCTGAGGCCTGCTGAAGCAGCATGCTTGTGATGCACAGATGACAAAGATGAACTGTCTACTGAAGATCACAGTCCTTCTGGTGATTTCCATCTTTTGAACCAAATTTTGTCCAGTGACGAGTTTTAGTGTTCAGGTGTCATATTAACTGAGGGGAGTTATCCATGCCATAGCTCAAGCGGTTAGTGACTGGCTTCCCACTGCGGCGGCCCAGGTTCAAGCCCGGGTCTGGTCAAGTGGGATTTGTGGTGGACAAAGTGGCGTTGGGGCGGGTTTTCTCCAAGTACTTTGGTTTCCCCTGCCACGCTTCATTCCACCAAATTCTCCATCATCATAATCACCCGGGGCAGGCTACAATAGGCCAATCAGTGACCACCATGCCAAATGGACCCAGGTGGACTCCACCACCCACTAAGCAAATTAAAAAAAAAACTGAGGGGAGTAGTAACATTTCCTGAAAATATTACTTATTATTTGTGTGGTATTATTATTAGATAGAATGTCCTAGAACAGTTCAGTTGCCTGATATTGATCTTCATGAAATGATACCTGTATGAAGAACTGCATCTGACAAAACATGTAGATTGTGTTACTGTTTGATGTTTTTTGCACAGCACATTGTGGTAGATATGTGACTCTGTAATGCCTGTATTTACCTTTATTGCTAGAGAACTACATAGAACAGAAATTGGAATACAGTGGATGTCTGGCAAGAAAATTGAGAACTATGTTTTGCTTTATCTCATGCAGACAGAAAACTGCACAAGGGTTTGCCATCCCGGGCATAGCTGCATCACCACCAAAGTTTGTATCTTTGGAGGAAATTGTAACAGCAGCCAATGGTTTTAAGAACATGGCGCTTGCTCATGAGATTGCTGTTGACAAGAATTTCAAATTACAGAAATATGAACCCCCAGATAACAGGTAAGCTATGTGGGAGGGGAGATTGTGTGCACCTGATTGTAAAAGAAATATTTGTTCTTATTTTCATATCTACATGACAACCGTCTGAAAGAAAAATAAATACTGCATTTCCATCAAGTAAAGATAAGATATTGAGCACCATGCCTTGAAGACATGGGAGAGTGGAGGGATAGCTCCATGCATTCTTAACCTCACCCTAAGGGCCTCGCCATAGCTCAAGCGGTTAGTCGTTGGCTTCCCACCACAGCAGCCCAGGTCTGGTCAAGAGGGATTTGTGGTGGAGAAAATGGCGCTGGGGCAGGTTTTCTCCAAGTACTTCAGTTCCCCTGCCAATCTTCATTCCACCAGTTGCTCCACAATCACCCTCACCTATCATCTTGGGCTGGTACAATAGGCGAGAAGTGGCCGCAGTACAAGGGACTTAGTCCCACCCGACTGGCAATAAAAGAAAAAAAATAATTTCACCCCTAGTTGGAAGGAAGTGGTTTACACCTGGTACCCATTAGGAGTCTGGATGGGTTTTTGAGCCGTTCTGGAAACTGTGAAGAAGAAAGGAGTCAGAAGTTTGAATCTAGGCTGGAACATACATGTATTTGGACTAGATTTCTTTACTCCCACCAGACAAATGTTGGGATAGTACATAAAATTTGGCAATGATTACTTCCTACTACATCCTTTCCAATTCATTATTCACTAATCATTCTTCCATACTGACTGTGTCATTAAATAAAGAGATGATTTCTGTAGAGTAGCAATATTCAGTAATTTTTGCAGTAAATATGTTTAAATAATGAAGTGGAGTTTTATAAGATTTCTTGCCTCATGTCTGTTTTCCCTCGTATGTTTAGAATTTCATATCCCCTCAAAATGTTGTGACAACGTGTCATTGTACTTGGTGCAAGTATGCTGATGTGTGATGGGAATGTTGTGCAGAGTATTGCACAGTGTTATTGTTCTGTAAACAATAATTGCTGGATATTTTTTTTATTGCTAGTGGTGGTGGGACTAAGTCCCTTGTACTGCAACCACTTCTGGCCTATTGTACCAGCCCCGGATGATAGGTGAGGGTGATTGTGGAGCAATTGGTGGAACAAAGATTGGCAAGGGAAACCGAAGTACTCAGAGAAAACCTGCCCCAGCGCCACTTTGTCCACCACAAATCCCACTTGACCAGACCCGGGATCGAACCTGGGCCGCAGCGGTGGGAAGCCAGCGACTAACCGCTTGAACTATGGCACGGCCAATTGCTGGATAAATTTTGTAACTGTAAACTAAATGAACTTAGAAGATCTCTCAAGTAAGTGTGTTAATGTAATTTTGCTCAACAGCCTTCACAGACTGGTTAAGGATGTAGCACATAAAGCTTTTTGGGATACACTAGAAGAAAAACTGAATGAAGTGCCACCAGATTATGAACAGGCAATGGTGTTGCTGGGAGAGATAAAAGAGGTATTGTATACTTGCAGCATGTTCATCCAAATTTCATATTCAGAAGTGCACTGCTTATTTTAGTTTTGACAGTAGTATCTTCTGAGATATGCTGCCATGTAAGTATAAATCCTCCTAAGAAGTTCTTTATTCCATGTTCTTCCATGGTATCACATCCCATTCATAATCATTCTAGTGAGAATCTCAGATCTGATAGAATTGTGTTTCCTTTCACGGGGCACAGTTGACTGAGGCACTATGCTACAAGTAGGAAGGTTGTGGGTTCAAGCCCCCATGAGGTGGATTCCCCCCCCCCCCAATTTNNNNGATCTTTCCAGTCGCACTATGTCCCTGGGGTCGACTCAGCCTCTGACAAAAATGAGAACCAGAACTCTTCCTGGGTAGTAAAGGGCGGCCAGCACATAATGCTGACAACCTTACCGCCATTCGTGAGCCAATTGTCTAGAGAAAATATGGGAGCATCGACGTCTCACAACCCTATGGGCCTTCACAGCTTGTTACAGGGATAGCTTTACCTTTTTTTAATTAATTTATTTATTTTGTCAGTATATAATATGTTGCCAGGGTCCAAAAGTCACATCTTTCATCACTTTGGCCAGTAATATAGAAATTAAAAATGATGAATAATTGCGCTGACATCTACTTCGGTAATGCTGAGTTAAAAGCTGATGTTTCAGAGACCTGCTCTGTGCTCATCATCGGGGTTGATGCAGGTCCGTATCAAAGCTGATGTTTCAGAGACCTGCTCTGTGCTCATCATCAGGGTTGATGCAGGTCCGTATCAACCTTGATGATTGAGACACAGAAGATCTTGGAAACCTTCATTATTAAGTCAACTTTGAAGCAGCTGTTGCCTGAGATTTTAATGAACCATGGTTTTTTGTTCACTGTGTTACCTTTCAGGACTCAGTTTCTTTATAATGGTTGATATGGTTTTAATATTCATTTTGGGTGGGGTCAGGTAAATTGCGGCTACCCCACACCAGCACAGTTATTCTTGGTTCCGAGTCCCATGGGATTCATGACCATATTTTACTGTCTCATGAGTCTTGGAGTCCTTTAAAGTTGTCCCTGTTCTTAAGTAATGCAACTTTATGACATGCAGGTGTCTGGGTGAGTGAAAGTATAGATCTGCATATGTTTAACCTTAGCATTAGTTGGAGGTAAGTTGTCAGCTTCATGCCCCAGCCGCTTTACCCAGTGAAAGAGTACCCTCTTACACTTTAGATAGGAGGCTGGGTGGGCCCCAAAACTTGTCTGAACGATGTGAAGAAGAGAAAAATCACCCCTACCGGCACTAAAACTTCTACCCCTTGGTCATCCAGCATGCAGCCAGTCACTATACCAACTGCTGTCCCAGCTCACCTCTGATAATTCCTTAAAAATTTAGCCATTGGTAACTGCTTAGGAAGTTAGAGGCTAGCTTCTCTTTCCCAAGTGATTTAATGTGAGATCCATTACAGATGATGTGACAGTGGAGCAGGTTTGTCTCTGAGTTACTTCATTTTCCCGAGCTTGTCATCACTTCACCATTGCTTTATACACACAGAGTTCTGTGATAGCCCTGACAGGCATCATCAACTTATCACAGCCTCACTCTTCATGCTGGGGGCTTCATTTGTGGCCTAGTACTTGGCTGGTTGCAGAGTTAGGTAGATAGTTCTGGAAGTATGTCGACTTTCAGTTTTTTCTTGAGTGTGTATTTCCAGCATACGTGGTGTGTTCAAAAGGTATCAAACCTTTGGTCGGCAGAAATACATTTATTGATTTGGAGGTACAAAACCCTAATCCCCTTCAGAGTAGTCTCCTTAGCAATGCGCACGCTTCTCCCAGCGCTTCCGCCATTGTTGGAAACACTTCTGGAACGCGTCTTTTGGAATGGTGATCAGCCGGGCCGTCGAATTCCGCATGATGTCTTCTCTTGACTCAAATTGGGTTCCTTTCAGCGGCATTTTCAGCTTGGGAAATAGCCAAAAGTCACATGGAGCCATGTCGGGTGAGTAGGGAGCCTGATGAACCACAGGGATGTTGTGTTTGGCGACGAAAGTCTGAATCAGATGCGCAGAATGGGCGGGTGCGTTATCATGATGGAGCTGCCAAGTTTTTGCTGCCCACAGATCCGGTCGTTTGCGCCACACAGCATCACGAAGGCGATGAAGGACCTCCTGGTAGTATTCCTTTGTGATGGTTTGGCCTTGTGGTGCGTACTCATGATGCACAACCCCATGGGAGTCGAAGAAAACGGCCAACATGACCTTGACATTGCTGCGGACCTGCCGTGCTTTTTTTGGCCTCGGGGATGTCGGATGTTTCCACTGTGACAACTGCATCTTGGTTTCCAGGTCGTACCCATAAACCCATGACTCATTGCCTGTGATCATAGTGTGCAGAAAGTTGGGGTTACTGTTTGCATTGTCCAGCAAGTCCTGTGCAATTTCCAGACGGCGTTGCTTCTGCTCCATTGTTAGCAGTTTCGGTACGAATTTCGCGCACACACTCCTCATGCCCAAATCCTCGGTCAAAATTGAATGTACCGATCCAATGCTTACCCCTATCTTGTTCCCAAGTTCTCGGACTGTGATACGACGGTCCTCCATGACCAAAGTCCGCACTTGCTCAATGACATTCTCATTTCGGCTTGTTGAGGGTCTGCCTGAACTCGGTTCGCTGTCCACTGATGTGCGGCCATCTTTGAAGCGGTTGTACCACTCCTTTATCCATGAGTTGCTCATGGCATTGTCCCCGAAAGCCTGTTGAATCTTGCAAATGGTTTCCACTTGGGTATCGCCAAGCTTTTGGCAAAATTTGATGCAATATCGCTGCTCATGTTGTTCCGTCATTTTACACCTTACTGGAATCCGACGAGCACTCACTACATGTCCTCACTCATAGGCCGACTGCCAGTGACTGACGCTTTCTGCGGGCGGAAAAAAATTCACAACTGCGCATGAATGTCCCCTCCACATATCAACCGAAGGGAGCCTCCCGCGCTTCATTGGTTTACGCGGGAAAAAAGAAGGTTTGATACTTTTTGAACACACCACGTACGTTAGAAATATGTAATGCTATATTGTTCTGTACTTTGGGTCCTCTAGCAGTGATCCTTTTCTTTGGAATTGAAATACGTAAGTGTAACACATGAAATATAATTAATATATGAAGTTAAATTTACTTTCTAAGATTCTGAACTCAACAATATTGTGGAGTTGTAGAGGTAGAGGGAAAGATGAAGTCGTATGGTGGAGTGGAAGTATAATGCCACATTTTTAAATCTTGATACAAGATATAGGTGAGAGGTTAGTTTCACTGTCCAGCCAACTTTACCCCTCAGGGGAAGAGCCTCCCATACCCAATGGATGAGAAGCCAGGTGAACCTCAAGAGCCAGTCTGGATGTTGCAGAGAAGAGAAAAATCTCTTAAAATTAAATTAATTGAACTGGTTGAGCATCATACTCTTTGGATACTTTTATGGCCTAGTACTTGTACAGAGTATAACAGTAATGTATGAAGAGTTAACAAAAATGAACATGAACCACATGGCTTATACATTTGTTTGTTTGCAGGACCTCTTATCATTGCTTTTGCCACAGAATGCAAAATTAAAAGAAGAGATATTAGAGGTACTGGATGCAGATCTCATCAGACAACAAGCTGAAAGAGGGACTCTTGATTTCCAGGTAACTAATGATGTTCATTTATTCAATACCCAGACATTTTTTCCCCATGAAATCCTCTTGAACTCAGAACATATTAATGGAATGACCTTCCCAGTCACGAAAGAAATATCAGGGATCAGTGAAATGCCCTTTGAAACTGTAATGGAAAATTTTGACAGTTCTCATCTCAACCTTTGGTTTCAGCAGATAACCCTTCCATTGATCCACACACATTACCAGTGGGGGACACTTCAGAATCATGATTTCGCTGAATTACTTATAAAAGATAAAGTTGACCCTGTCGTTAACAAATTAAGCCCCATGCCATGATTGCATAAGGAGGAGTGGATGTATAGATCCACATTTTCTTGACCTTGGCACTAGCTGGAGGTGAGTGGTCAGCGTCACACCCCGGATGCTTTACCGCTGGGGAAAGAGCCCCCAGTACTCACTGGGTATGAGGTTGGGTGAACCCCAGAGCCAGTCTGGATGACATGGAGAAGAGAAAATTCTTTACCCCCCCCCAAGGACTTGGTCATCCAGCCCATCACCAGTTGCTATACCAGCTATGCTATTCCAGCTCCGAATATACTTATGTGCACTGTGAAAATGTAAAGTTCTGGGAAGACAGCTTCCTAGAATAAGCCTAATAAAAATAGTCTAGAGATACCTCTTATCAGCAAGGGTCACTACTAATTCACCAACCGAAACACTGCCTTTTATTGCTGTCATGCTGCAAGTAAACAGAAAAAATGGTGTTTATTTTATGTGAGTCTGATTTTGTTGAAGAATTCGCCATGTAAGCCAGTGGAGGTTCTCCAACATTTAGGAGAAATGCACTGCCTCCATTTTCAGAGTCATTGAGTAAGACAAGGAAGCAAACAGAGTAGGCACTGCATCCTTCTTGTTGGTTGTTTGCTTGGTTTATTCTGTCACCCTGATGGTGGAGGCATTACATTCCTCTGAAACCTCAGTGGACTTCTGCTGGATTACATACCTCTCTGAAGATGGTACTTTACATGGTGACCACTGTGGGGACTGTAAATGCAACAGTATTGATATTCTATTTTGTGTACTGGGGCTGCAAAACAGTCTTGGTAACAGACTTGTTTTCCCTTGTATATTAAGAATGTTCCCTTTACAAACTACATGTGCATTTTATTTGATTTCAGCATTATGCTCAGTATGTGATATCTATAATGGGGAAGATGTGTGCTCCGGTTAGAGATGATGAAGTCAGAAAACTCACCCAGATTGAAGGAGTTGTGCCAGTGTTTAGAGGAATTCTGGAAGTAAGGCACATCCCAGAAGATTTGTTCATACAGTAAACTCCTGGTCATCCCTTATTTAAGCATCCACAATTCTCATGCGACTGGCAAAAATTTCAAAGAAAATTTATAATTTTTTGTAAAGTTGCTCCAAAAATAAAATTTCAGTGCACATATTTACTGTCTTCTGGAATGTGACGCCATGCAGTGTGCTAGGAGTTTACCGATGTTTCAGAGGAATGTACTGCCTCCATCTTCTGAGTTGAAAAGTAAGTCAATCAAACAAGCAGTCATGGTGCTCTTTTGCTTGCATGACTTACTTGACTTATTCAGGCATTCCTCCAAAAGACTGGTAAATTTCATACAGACAACATGGTGTCACATCCCAGAAGAATATACACCTTATAGTCACTGCCATGAGAACCACAAATCTCACACGATTAATACATAATTTGCCTGTTTATATGTATATCTTTATATTACAAGGGTCTTGGTTTATCAATACCTGTGGAAAATAATATAAAAATACCAAATATTATTAATGGTAAAATTTAAATTTTTTGCATAGTTCATTTATTAATATTAAAGTGTTTTTGAAATATAATCTGATATTATATAATTATCTAAAGTATAATACTACATTCATCTGTTTCAGTATTATTATTTTTTTTATGATTGTTTGTATTGAAACACCCATTTCTCTTAGACACTAAATCTTATGAAGATGGACATGGCAAATTTCGCTATCGATGTGATTCGACCAGACATCATAGCCAAAAGTGTGGAATATGAGAAGATGAAATTTGCAGAATTTCTTAAAATTCAGGCAGGTTGGTATACTTTTCAGTTGTTTCTGGCATAAAAGTTAATACTAATTTTTTAATGCTTAGTAAGAAGGACTTAAGTCAGACTAATGCCAGAAATGTATAGAGTTCTTTTTATCCTCTGAACATTATTACAACTTTAAATCTAGCCCTTATATGATGAAAGTTACAAGTACACCATGAAGGTTTTAAATCAGGAATGACATCATCTCATGTATGTTTCAAATTATGGTCTTTCATCTCATGGCACCACATGATCTGGTAGAGAGTAATGACCCACCAGATTGCATGATGTTTAAATCTTTGTTTTTATAGTTATTGAGCAGTGCTGAAGGGCCACCATTTTATCATGGAGAGGTTTGCATACCCTAATGGCCCAGAGAGATATGTTATTGGGAGCATAAGTACCTGGTGGGACCAGATAGGTAAAAGAGTAGGGATCAGATGAAATATAGTCCCCATTCCCCAGGTTTGGGGTTGGGCATGGGTCTAATGACACCACCCTGGAAAAATTTACTGTTAGAAAACCATCTAAGAGGTGAAGACCCACACAAGGTTGTAGTGTCAGTAAAGAAGAAAAGCTTTCAGAAGCTCAGACTACATGATGTCACATCCAGAAGACAGATATCTTCATAGTCACTGCTATGAGAACCTCAGATCTCACATCTTAAAATATGATTAGCCTTCCATAATTGTAATCAGGATAGTGCAGCTGGTATAATGACAGGTTATGGGCTGGATGGCTGGGGTTCAATTCCTGTCAGGAGTAAGATTTTTGTCTTCTCTATAGTATCCATACTGACTCTGGAGCCCACCCACCCTCCCATCCAATTGGTACCAAGGGTAAAGCGGCCGGGGCATGAAGCTGACCACTCACTTCCATCTGGTGCCATGGTCAGGAATCATGGGGCTATGCCTCCACTTCCCCATATGTCTTCATGGCATAGTGCTTAATTAATTGAGCACAGGGATAATTTTAGAATTTTTTTTAATAATTATATACTGTGTGTGTTTGTAGATGGCTTGCAGTACACACGCAAATGGTTGCTGCATCATCTAATGAACGCTAGAAATGATGATGTAATATGCAGTGGAGAAGATAAGAATGCAGTCCGTAACCTCACAGCATCCGTATTAGGAGAAGCATATCTCGAACTACTAGAATGGAATGATTTGAACCTATATCCTGAGGTATAATAAAATACCATATTTCTTTGATTCTAAGATGCCATTGGTTGTGAGATACACCCTTGATTATGTTTTAATGCAGTGTCATAATGGAACCATTTCAGATATATTGTAAAATGACTGTTAGGTTTGGTATTTGGAGTTTGAAATTTTTATTACAATTAAAATACACTCAAGTGTAGTACTAAGTACTCGTACATCAGACACAGAACTGAGACAACAAAGATGCCATCAAATTTAAGATGTGCCCCAAGTTAAGAAATTTTAAAATGTACAAAAGGATTTCTTAGAAATGAGGAAATGTGGTTTATAAATTTCAGAATATATGTTAGTTCCTACTAATTGTAATAATATTGTTCAAGAAGACATAAAACTAATTAATCCAGTGAAGTAGAGCCCTCAGAAGTTGATAGTTGCATAGCTATTCAAGAAATTATCCACCATTTATGGACTCTAAAGAGTCATTACCATGTTCACAAGAGCCTTCCACTGGGCCGTATTCTGAACCAGATGAATCCACACCACAATCTCACCCAGTTTCTTTAAGAAACATTCTTAATATGGTGAGGTGGAGGCAAGAGACAACAGATCAACAAAAAATTTGGTAATGATCTACCAGACTTCATGGTATCGCATCCCAGAAGATAGTGACCCGCATTTTAATATTTTTCTTCTATCTATACCTAGGTTTTCTATGTGACTACTTTGAGGTTTCCTGACCAAACTTATATATGCATTTCCCATTTGTGCCTCTGTGCTAAATGCTTTACTTATCTCAATAAAAGATGTAGGTTAATATGTATTTTATGCTGATGTGGAATCATTATTTCCAGACTCTTATGATGGACCAGGGTCGCTTCACAGACTTGGGGAAAAAGTTTTGTCATTTGGTTGTCACAGGATCTGTACTGCTGGTCACAACAAGTACTGCACAACCTCTCCAAGCAGTTGCTGCTTTCAAAAGCAAACTAAAAGAACATATAAATGTGCTGCTGGAAGATAGTTATACAAATAAGTGAGTAACATTACACATTATTGAGGTATTTTCTTTTTTATTTCCTTTAAATAATATATTGTGAGCCGTGTCCCTTGACCCTGTGGGTCAAGAACCCAGTTCTCCTACCCACTTAGACCCGTGAACTCCTGTTCAATATGGGTAAGGGACAGGCTCATAAGAACGACTTGCTTGTACGTGATGTACTATGCCTCCCCAAGGTCGAGTAGGGGATCTCAGGAGAGGAAAACCGCTGTCGGCACTATGGGCCAAGCTGGACGGATCTGCTAGTCCGAACTGGTAGGGAATACACAACCCAAGTATACACAAATACAACTGGCATTTCCAAACATGTAAATAAATGTATATATTGATAACATAAGCATACAGGTGTACTCTGCCTGATGGGCAGGGACTGGTCAAAACATAATAGACAGTTGATGCAGAACTACTCTGTGCCTAGCCGCACAGACTCAAGTATTGGCACGCCTCATGGCATCTTTCAACTTCTCTAGGAAAAAACCTGTACTTCGGCAAGCCTTAAGGACACACAAGTCTGTACTTCGGCAAACCTTAAGGGCACAAGAAAATATACACAGGTTACTTGCACGCCTGAGGGGCGATCGGCTATTTAAGCCAACTCAACTCCAGGCAAATTAATTAACTTACGCCACATGGCGTCGTAATGAAAAGGAAACTATCTACAACAGTAAGTCACTTACTGGCGTTTCCAAAATTACAAACACAAGATTAACCTCACGACTTGACGCAACCTTGATCACGTCGTGAGGGCCCTCTTCCCCCTACAGACACTGCACAGGCCGAAACAGAATTTCACAAGCTCAATTCAACATAAACGAAACTGAATTTGGAAGCAGCGATGTTACCTTGCTGAAGCCACGGGGGAGAGAGAACGATGCATTCTTTCTGAGTAAGCAGGAAACCTCGCATTGCGTCCAGGAGGGGGGGGACAAGGTCAGCTGACCTGACGTCAGCTAAGACTTTANGAGGACCGGCTCGCATCCTGGTGTTCCGGGGGGGGACTCCAAGGAACTTCACAGAGAAGAACCGTTGCACGGTTCAGGATGTCACCCTCTCCCCAGACGCCAAAAAAAAAACACACTCACACCACACTGCATGGGGCCCACCCGCCAGCCAATTCTCACGACTTTTCCGCCGCCTATCACTCCTGGGGCTCTGCCTGCCAGCCAGCAAGGTTCATTCTTAGCACACAGTCCTTGCTCGGTTCCTACCACACAGCTGGCGGCCACACATGTGCGGAGGTGCCCCCTTCCGGAGAGCTGGTGGAGCCACCCAGTCCATTTCTCCGGCACCACCGCCACATAACACTTGGCCATTCGCACGCCGACAAGTCAGGGAGAGAGGCCCAACTTCTAGCGGCGAATTCCCGGCCCGCAGGAGTCCAAAGGTCCAACTCCTCGTCGGAGACATAACACCCACACACTCTCACTGACGACACAAGTTCGTCACTGGCGGGGCCCACTCGACGTCTGTCACACTCGCGAGCCGAAGGGATAGGATAGAAAGGGATAACAAACTCTGAAACACAAACAAAAAAAACGGCAGACACAGCATCGTCTCCGGGGGAAGTTCACAAACATATTTACACAAATATGTGGTTGCAATAATACCCAGCTTAGATTTGATGGCCTACTCGCCAAGCCTGTAGCTCTTCAGTTGAGACACAAACCCTTTTTAGCAGTACACCCATATCAGAATTCGCCAGTCGAACCATAACTCAGTCGGACTTAACTATTACAAAGGGTTCAGACCCCTTAATCTCCAGCTTCACGGAACGGTATCGAGCACTGGAACCTCGAGGGTGGAACTTCACAAACACTTGACTCCAACCGTAACCTCTACCTCTCTCCTCGATTCATATAGCGATTCGCGACCCTATCTCTAGCCTTCAAAATTCCCCAAGGCTAGTTCCTAAAAAAATCTTCTCAGCCCAGACTCAAACGTCCACCAAGGACATGCCCTAACTACACTTCTTGGCCCAGACTCAAAACGTCCACCAAGGACACACACTAACTACTCTTCTCGGCCCAGACTCAAAACGTCCACCAAGGACACACACACTAACTACTCTTCTCGGCCCAGACTCATCGTCCACCAAGGACACGCCCTTAAACGTCCACCAAGGACACACACTAACTACTCTTCTCGGCCCAGACTTAACGTCCACCAAGGACACACACTAGGGTAAATATTCTGAACAACATGGCAACTAATGCCGACTCAGAAACTACATTACCCCGTAATCTACTCTGGGCGTAACTAACTTGGGCATGGATGTCGCCCGCTCGAATCTTTCTCATACTCGTTCCCGCAACGTCCGTACTCGCGGCAACTTATCTGTGATCTGAGGAGGTAGGCAGACTTCCAGCGCTCTTCACTTTTCCTTCAGCCGCTTCTGCAATTCGTCCAAGGTGCCTTGAACGGACACGCCCAACTCCGACGCAAACTTCTCGGCCTCCTCTCTCGGAAGATTGTGGATCCAAGCGAGTGGCATCGCAACAGCATAGAACA
>NW_019745080.1:709601-714748 GCF_002891405.2 Cryptotermes secundus
ACTCCTGTTCAGTATGGGTAAGGGACAGGCTCATAAGAACGACTTGCTTGTACGTGATGTACTATGCCTCCCCAAGGTCGAGTAGGGGATCTCAGGAGAGGAAAACCGCTGTCGGCACTATGGGCCAAGCTGGACGGATCTGTTAGTCCGAACTGGTAGGGAATACACAACCCAAGTATACACAAATACAACTGGCGTTTCCAAACATATAAATAAATGTATATATTGATAACATAAGCATACAGGTGTACTCTGCCTGATGGGCAGGGACTGGTCAAAACATAATAGACAGTTGATGCAGAACTACTCTGTGCCTAGCCGCACAGACTCAAGTATTGGCACACCTCATGGCATCTTTCAACTTCTCTAGGAAAAAACCTGTACTTCGGCAAGCCTTAAGGACACACAAGCCTGTACTTCGGCAAGCCTTAAGGGCACAAGAAAATATACACAGGTTACTTGCACGCCTGAGGGGCGATCGGCTATTTAAGCCAACTCAACTCCAAGCAAATTAACTTACGCCACATGGCGTCGTAATGAAAAGGAAACTATCTACAACAGTAAGTCACTTACTGGCGTTTCCAAAATTACAAACACAAGATTAACCTCACGACTTGACACAACCTTGATCACGTCGTGAGGGCACTCTTCCCCCTTCAGACACTGCACAGGCCGAAACAGAATTTCACAAGCTCAATTCAACATAAACGAAACTGAATTTGGAAGCAGTGATGTTACCTTGCTGAAGCCACGGGGGAGAGAGAACGATGCATTCTTTCTGAGTAAGCAGGAAACCTCGCATTGCGTCCAGGAGGGGGGGCAAGGTCAGCTGACCTGACGTCAGCTAAGACTTTAAGTGGAAAGAAGGAGGAACGGCTCGCATCCTGGCGTTTCGAGGGGGGGACTCCAAGGAACTTCACGGAGAAGAACCGTTGCACGGTTCAATTGTTACATGAGGTGTGACAGCTAAAATAAGGGTGCCAGATAAACAGCCATTACTAGGCAACAGCTATGTAACCACACAACAATAACAGAGACATCACTAAGCAGTGTATGTATGCATGCAACAGTTGAGGTACTGTTGGAAGTGATGTTTTCTGTGTGGTCCATGCCAAGGCCACATAAGAGGATAATTTTGAGTTATGAGTTCAGTTCAAGCCAGTAGCTAGCAGCTGCAGGAAGTACCAGCTGAAGCCAGTAGTCAGAGTACGAGGTTGGTGTGAGATGGCCACCACCCCGTAAGGACATGAGCCCAGAAACAGAGGAACGTCCTCCGTTGGAAGCAATTACCAAGCAGCGTGACTGAGAATGCTAGTCTGTGTGTGATAATGATCTGTAAAATGTAGTCATGAGCTGTAAAATTGTCCAGTAAATCCAATTATCAATCCAAAACCTGCCTACACAGTACAGTGTTCAAAGTAGACCACAATTTACCCCCAGGAAGCATCCTGGTACTCATTTCTGTTAGAGGCTGAGTTGACCCCAGGGCCACACTGCAGCTGGAAGGATTAGGTCATTTAAAAAATCCACTGACCTCATCAGGAATGAAACCCACAACCTTCCAGCTTGTAGCCTAGTGCCTCAACCAAGAATGCTACCATGTTCTACATTGTAGGATAATAGACAAATACCTGGTGTTCCCTGCTAGAAGTACCCACATGAAATCTTGTGACAAATCTCTCCTTTAGTTGTCCGTCTTGTGTACTGGTCAGAGATTCTATTGAATTGTAGCATTGTTATGAACATTCTAGAGTTGTATTCACATTATACAGGTTAGCTGTTGCATAACATTCTCTAGACTCAGTTGGGAGGTACCTGGTTTGAATTATGGCCAGGATCAGGACTACAGTTATCCCATCTGATGGTCATGCTCAGTCCCTCTAAGTAAATGCCTGGATATAGCTTGGTTATGCCATAGCCACTTCCAGATCTTTTCCAGTTCACCAGTAATCCTACCAATCATTGCCGTATAGTCTAGATATTGATCATTATCATGAATGAATGAATAAATAAATAAGGGGTGGGCCTTGACTGGCCCTTGCACCATGACCATTGTTCATCTGTAGTGCATCCCATTCTGTTTCAGCCCTTGAACAATCATACACTTTAAACGAAGTCTTGGTAGTCACCATGTTCCATAACGTAATGGTCCAGGTGACAGAATCATAAGCAAGCAGTCGCCTCAGTCACATAGGATGTGTGTAGCTTACTCATCTTTTTCTAGGCACCTTTCACAAATGGTACTGTCTGTCATCCCCATTTTAAGAGGTGTCCTTTCAGGTGACAGTGTCCTCTGAGTAGTCCTGTCCCCCAACATAACTGGTTTCTGTTTAGTTCTAACACTTCCTTGCTTCTTCTGGTGGAAAGTCCGTGTGAGAAAATTATCATTATCATCATCAGTGGCAAAACAGCCCTTTTCAAACCAGATTTATCCATTCTTGGCTATGCCATGAACTAGACCATCCACCTTTCACTTCTTTGGATTTTACAACAGTAATTTTTTTACAGAGCAAGGTCATCACTCTTGCATCCAACCCCCAAACTGGAGGACTAGGTCTCTGTATTTATGTCCTCCAGTGGCAGGGTGGCCCAGTTATATCCCTGGGCTTTGGGTTCCTTTTCCATCACCTTCTACAACTCACAGAACTACAGTGGAGATATTCTAACCCCCTCCACACAAGAACTAGATATTGATGGTGTTGGTTAAGTAACTCACATAAGAAAGGAAGAAGGGCTGTGCTTCATGATAATCATTACTTTACTTTGTACTTTCAGGGATTTGGAGAAAATAATGCCAAATGTTGCTGAACAAGTTGTCAAGGAAGTAGCTGAAGGTTTGCAAACGTATGGATTCAGACCATTAGATGCTGCAACAGAAAAGCTCCTTAAAGGACAAATTATGGAGATTGTCAAGGATGATCATAAGATCAGACAGCTTGTTCGTAAGTTAGCTTCATTGCTTCAAGATTCCTCCAAGTTTATTTTCAAGTAGAATTGTTAACAGCTGTAATTTCATAAACCAGAAATTGAATCTGTAGTCAGATCATCACTAGGTGGAGGCAAGTGAGCCCTAAACATTTTATGTAGATGAGGGAGAATGAATTTCAATGACAGCAGCCTATAGGTTTAATTTGCATGGCACCTTCTTCAGGTAGAGTTTCCTCTTATGTGTAACATCACAGTAAAAAACTAAAGACTTCATTTTGTCAGTAATTTCTTAATCAACATCGAGCATGCACACAGCTGTCTTACATTGTCAAATAATCTAATATATTGAAGTTAATGCAGTTGGTCTGGTGAATGGCTACAGCTGGATGACCAAAGAGTATCTGCAGTAATGCGCTTTTATTTGGTTTCAGTAATACGATAATCTTTGGTAGGTTCTGAAGGGTTTTGACAGTGGTGTATAACACTCAGAATTACTGGTTTTCAGACTTTGTCCATTGTCTAACATTCTAAAAACTAGAAAACAGTGTTTTTGAAACTGGATCTGTTTCCTTCCTCAGAGACATCTACTCTATTGGGTCCCTTAGAAAGAGCTAACCTCAATCACTGGATAACCCATGTCAGGTTCACTACAGCTATTTAAATACCTGACATCAGGCTATGTTGAAGATAGATAACAGAAAAATATGCAATAAAAATTTTGATAAAGCATGCACATATGTGGAATCATGATTGAAAGGGAAGTAGAATTTATGATACAAACCAAGTCCATTAACACCAATGCACAGAATTAAATGGAGAATTTGTGAAAACATGTTAGTGCCTACCACTAGAGCCATATGTGGACTAAAACCTTATAGGAACCTGTGAAGAATTTGTCATGCCATACAGATTTTCTCTGTGAGTTGGTAACCTCATTGCTGATAAGGGGGATCCAGAGGGGAGAAATGTCCAGACTGGGTTGGCTGATCGGATTGGTTGAGCATGCCATATGGGCCTATTCCTTTTATTTCCTATACCTGCTGTGACTTTCAATTTCCAAAATTCTAGCTTCATCCTAGCCTACCTGACCCTCTTCATAGGCATGTTGGGCTAATTTTGATTTTTCTAGAAGACTGTCTTTGGGATGCTGACTGCGTTTATGGAGCCGCACAGCTAGAGGTCTGCCTTTTTTCACCATTGTACCTTCTGCCACATTCACGGGGAATGCTATAGACACACTGTGCCTTCGGTTATGGATCTCTTTCTGGCCTGATTTTCATGAATGAACCCCTAAGAGGACGTTTATTTCTGAAGATCATCTTAATGTTATATTTTAGCGTCCTGTTGCACTGATTTATGTCCATGATTTATTCCAGCCGTCTTACAGTGCATACACTCATCCACCTCACTCTTCACTCCTGCACTACATGTTTCGGCACAAAGGTGCCATCTTCAGGTGCTTTTCGATTTACGTTAAACTACTTCACTGCATGCCTTGCCGTCTTCATACTAAAATAACTAAAATATATGTTCATCATATATATTAATAAATANTATTTAATATTTATTAATATATATGATGAACATATATTTTAGTTATTTTAGTATGAAGACGGCAAGGCATGCAGTGAAGTAGTTTAACGTAAATCGAAAAGCACCTGAAGATGGCACCTTTGTGCCGAAACATGTAGTGCAGGAGTGAAGAGTGAGGTGGATGAGTGTATGCACTGTAAGACGCCTGGAATAAATCATGGTTATATCAATTCCCTATGCATTTGAACTTCTCAGAAACACCCTTCACATATGGAATATACACAGCCCGTAGGCATTCCTGCTTTATTCAGATGACTGCTGCTGTAGAATCAGTTTACACCAAACCAGTGCACAGGTCAAACACATCGAATGTATGGACACCCAGACAAAGACTCATATGTTATATTTTATGATCATATAATGACACATATTGAAATTTGCACACCCAACACATCACACATTAACGACCCATACATCATACTCATTCTTGCAGATGAGATTTGTCTCTGGGCTCTACAACTGGGCTTACTATTCTAACAACAAAGTGGCCTCCGTAGTCTAGGGGTAACGTTCCCACCTCATGACTCGAAGTACGCGGGTTCAAACCCGGTGGAGGTCATGGAATTTTTAAGGGCGGAAAAATTCAGGGAACAAGTCCTCCGGGAGGGACTTTAAGCCGTGGGTCC
>NW_019745080.1:715399-758221 GCF_002891405.2 Cryptotermes secundus
AGATAGCAAGAAAACCATGGGTTACACAGGAGATGATGAGTAAAATGGAGGAGCGAAGGAAATGGAAGAATGTAAACAATGAAGAAGGCAGGAGGAAATACAGGAGACTGAGGAATGAATTGAAAAGAGCCACGGACAGGGCCAGAAAGGAATATCTTGAGAAGATATGTAATGAGATTATAGAATTTCAAAGAACAGGACGTTATGATTTGATGTACATGAAGACAAAAGAACTAGGATGGAAAGAGAATCATTTCATTATTTGAAGAACCCTTTTTTGCAAAATAAGAATTTTTTTACTTTCACTTCCCCCCCCCAAAAAAAAAATATCAAACCATAACTTATTTGAGATTGAAATTTAGCAAAGTACACATTCCTAAGGACATATGGGCTTACTTCGCCTTTCAAAGCTTTAATAACGTAACACACCTTATTGAGCTTTGTACAGACTGACCAAATATGAATGTTCCATTTTAATTTGTGGGTTAAATTAATACCAAGAAACCTAAACTGTGCTGTGTAATTAATTATTGTATTTTTAAAGGTAATTACTGGCTCAATGCTATCGTGTAGTTTATTCATATGGAAATACATTGCTGTAGTCTTCTCATTATTTATTACCATATTATTCATTGAAAACCAAGATTCGAGTTGCTTCATTGCCTTATCTATTTTGTCTTGAAGAATATTTTTGTTCTTTTCTATTACTAGTATACTGGTATCATCTGCAAATAGCACCACTTCGCTGTTAGTTATATGGAGGGGTAGGTCATTTATGTAAACCAAAACAAAAACGGGCCCAAGATCGCATCTCACATTGCTAATTTCAAACCCAGTAATTCTGAACAATAATCTTTGTTTGATCTGTATTTTATTGCAACTTGGATAGCCTGGAATTCACTTGCATAGGTACGAGAGTGCGAGAGTTTATCCAGCAGTCTATCACGTCACCAGTGGCAGCCCCCCTTCGCATCCCACCTGGGTTGTCCTCACTTCAAACTGAATTGACAGCCATTACAGGGCAGTTTCTCCGTCTCGTTTCCCACAATCGGGCTGTCTTTGGTGAATACTACACCAACATTATTGCAGAAGGAGTTTCAACAACACCTCCTCTAACTGAGTGAACAGTAATCGCTGGCTGTCTGGCTTAATGTAAGGTAAGAAAGTCAAAGCAAAGAAACTTGTTTGCTGTAAATGTGTGATAAATTGAAGATCTTAAGTAGTAGTCAAGGCTTTAATTTCACCCAGGGCCTAAATGATGTTGGAATCTTAACAGTCAGGAGGTATTACTGTGGAATTCTAATACAGTGAACCCTCATTATAACAAACCTGGATGTAATGGATTTCAGATGTAACAAACAAAATCTGACTGTATACAATTGTGAATTTTAGAGATGTTGAGGGACTAAAAAGGTTTTGTAGTTAAAAAAACTGTTTAAAATCCTCCACACATTCTTAACCTCTAGCTCTGAGGTGTCATGCCCTGGCTGTTTAATGTTTGGGGAAAGAGATTCCAGTACATGTTGGGTAAGAGGCAGGATGAGCCCCAGAACTGGCCTGGATGCTGTGGAGAAGAGAAAAATCTCTTTCACTTACCTTGAATCAAATGCTAGTTCCTCAACCATCTACCTTATAACCTAATTTCTGAGCTAGCTGAATGGATATTATTTTTTACTGTTTTCATTTCTTTTTCATAGATCCTCCAATGGGCACAACAGCTGTACAGTGAGAGGGAGGGCTCAGCTCTGCAGGATAAAACTACAATGAGATAATCCTATTTTAGGATGGCTCCCACTGAAATCCTCATGTACAGACAAGAAGCCAGTAATAGGGTAGGAATCAGTAGTATCCTATGAAAGAATCCTTGTCATTAGTTTATGTCCTAGAATTGGAACTACTTTAAATACTGTACCTTCCATAATAAAAATCTTACAGTCTAATGATATTTTAGATATAATATAGACATTTCTCATGAGCATTCAGATTTGGAGATGAATTATCACTACTACTGATCAGAAGACTTTCTCTTAGATTGTGCAAAATTATATCATTAAATATGTTGTAAAGGAACACATACCAATTGTGTTAAACAAAAGCTTTACTTATCTATTCATTGCTTGTAAAAATGAAACATTACAAGCTTTTGGGCAAAACTGTAAATATGATACCTAATTTCTAAAATGGAAACAGACTGTTATATGAGAAGAACACATATAACATAACATAATGTAACATATGAACATTGTCTGAAAGTTTATCTTCCCACATAATGTTCTGTAGAGATTCTACTAACATTGTCAGCATTTATTATGTTAGGCAAGAGAAGTATTTATTACTTGGATCAGTCAGAGGTTTAATGTTGTTGGCTTGGTGAAAGCAAATGCAGCATTCAACTCACATTTGGTTTACTAGACTAGTCATTGATTGAATTAGGATACCAAATTACAAACAGCACATTTGTGGCGAAGGTTGGTTGGTTTTACAACCATGCATGCTTGTCATCTGATTGCTGTGAGGTAGTGCAGGGGCCTTTTCTGGCAGATCGCCTAAATCCCTGTTATGACCCATTTCTTGTTCAGTATCCAGCTATTCAGGAGGTATACTTCACGGTTATCTAGGTTGTAGGATACTGAATCAGGAGGTTTATAGGAATTAGGCAGTGATTGGATTAATGAGGTTGTAGTTTGATACAGCAACTGGTTATTTGCCTCAGATGTATTTTCTTAACTATGAATGAGAACTTCCTTAATGACTTAACGAGTTCCCTTGTCGACAGACACTTTCCATACGTTGGACACATTTAGTGATGATACACTAATTCCCCACACCAGTTTCCTCTAATTGGATCTCCCAGTGTTTACACAGTTTATACTTAATCATTTTGTGGTCACTGAGCATCCACTCTTGGGCTAATACTATGGCATAATGTCTAGAAGCCAGAATAACGGAACCAGGAGAAAAGGCTGTTGGTAAAAAATTTCCAATAAACACGTTCCCGCAGTAACAGGTACATCACTCGTTGCTAGGTAGTGGCACAGCAAACAGGCTTCCATGTCATCAAATAATTGGGGAATTACTAGGTAATGAATGAACACCAGTAATAGATGAACTATTGGAAGTGTTATTTTCTACTCAGTCCACACAGAGGCTGTGTATTGAGAAACAGTGGAATGAGTCAGCAGTTGGTGAGTATGTATAGTTCGTGAGCTGTAAGTGGGCAGTGACAGTTTATGGTTGGCTGTGGAGAACCTCCATGGTTAGGAGCCATAACCCAGCAGCGCATAGTGAAGACAGTAAACAAGCAATGACTAGTGAAAACATGACATATTGAGACTTAGCTTGTGCTGTAGTGATTTACACTGGGTGAAAATTAGTGGGAGTGCTGTAATTATCTGTAGTTACAGGTTTTAAGTGTTCAGTAAATCCATTTACCAATCCAAACTCTGTGTCCAGTCACTAACACCTGACAGTATTATTTGCAAACCAGTACTTAATTACTAGGGACCAGATTTTTATCCCTTAATAACCCCTTAAATATGTATGCATTTATGTAAGAAAAACTTAAAAAATGTGCACATAAAAAATTCATACCAAGTATTAAAATTTATTTTACACTATTTTGAGACCAACAAATCAACATTTAAGTTAATTTTATGTAATCACTGATTCACTTGCAGTGAAAAACTGTACTTAAATACAAATCATGCAACAAAGCCAACATTTTTCATTACAAGTTAAAAAAACAATGGTACTCTCATTTAGCTCTCCAGGCTTTCAGCTTCTCTTCTGTTGCAGTTTGCAGTTACTAAATGTTCTAGGTTTTCCATAATTAGTCTCCTCCTATTGTTTTGTAAGATGTCCTTGTAGTGGGGAAAACTTCTTTCCACCACACAGGAACTTAAGGACGCGTGAACCAAAAAAAAGCTGGTATTTGCTCCACTGTTAGGCTAGGAACACACACAGCGACATCGGTCGTACAACGTCTGTACGGTTCATGTCGCATCAAGTAGTAGAATATAAAGTGTAGTCTTAGCTTTCATACATGACGACATGCGACATCTACCATATGACAGTCACAGAGCAAAGAAATGTATTTGGTCACTCTAGTGTGAAAAGGAGGTCATATGGAAAAAAAATCATACAACATTTTTCCGTACGACTGATGTTGCTGTGTGTGTTCCTAGCCTTAGTGATTTTTACTTGGCAGGTACGTATGTGTACCAGCTAAAATTTCTTCAATTTCACAAATTTGTTCATATCCTGGGTTTTTTTTAGGAATGCTGTGTACTTTTTCCTTTACTACTTCAACTCTTCCAGGAACTAAATTCAATTTGGAAACAGTGGTTTTGAATACACTTAACAATTGATACAAAGTAGTATTGCTATTGCTTGCCACCAGTGAGGAAATGGCAAATGGAAGATGAGAGAAGTGAGCAGATATATAGGAAAGATTAGTTTCTAGTTCTGCATTTTTGAGTACATCTTGGGCAATTTGAATTGAAGCTGAACTTTTTGGATCAAATGTATTCACAACATTTCCAACTGTTTCTGACTGTTCGGTGTAATAACTCACTGCACACAGCCATGTGCCTCAGCACTTTAAAATTGGTTCTGGCAGAAGTGGAATTTCAGTGCTACTGCTTTAATGATAAAACATTTTAAAAATAAAATATGCAGCATCAATAGAGATCTTTGAAAATATTATGCTTATTCATAAAAGAAGTAAAATATGCATTTTTGTGCACCATCAAACCGTGTCTAAAATGTAAGGAATGAAGTAATTCATACATATATCCAATCCATATATGTTATAGTAATAACATACGTGAGCACTAAGTGGTAGTAAAATATTATCACAATATAGGGGTAGCTATAGACAGGGTATGGTTTGGATTTTGGATTTATTGACCACGTTAACACACAACACACAGATAACTGACACATACAGACTGGTGTCCTGATTGTTTAACAGTCTCACTGAATTAAATGCTCCAAAAATTACGCATAAAGTCTTCTCTTCACAGCCTTCCGTACAGAACTCTTCTCAACTGCCAGCTCTCAACTCACTCACTCACCCACCAACCAACTACTTCACTCAACTGAACTGCACTCAGCCAGCCTGGGATCCTTGCTATAGAGCCTCAGGTAGGATCCAACATAAAAAACATTGTTCTTCTATTGTTCCGGGCATGTTCACTTCCATGGGAACGTGTTTACCGAGCTGTTTCTTAGAAATGGGTTGCATAAGCCTGTTGTTCTATTGTTCCGGGCATGTTCACTTCCATGGGAACGTGTTTACCGAGCTGTTTCTTAGAAATGGGTTGCATAAGCCTGTTGTTCTATTGTTCCGGGCATGTTCACTTCCATGGGAACGTGTTTACCGAGCTGTTTCTTAGAAATGGGTTGCATAAGCCTGTTGTTCTATTGTTCCGGGCATGTTCACTTCCATGGGAACGTGTTTACCGAGCTGTTTCTTAGAAATGGGTTGCATAAGCCTGTTGTTCTATTGTTCCGGGCATGTTCACTTCCATGGGAACGTGTTTACCGAGCTGTTTCTTAGAAATGGGTTGCATAAGCCTGTTGTTCTATTGTTCCGGGCATGTTCACTTCCATGGGAACGTGTTTACCGAGCTGTTTCTTAGAAATGGGTTGCATAAGCCTGTTGTTCTATTGTTCCGGGCATGTTCACTTCCATGGGAACGTGTTTACCGAGCTGTTTCTTAGAAATGGGTTGCATAAGCCTGTTGTTCTATTGTTCCGGGCATGTTCACTTCCATGGGAACGTGTTTACCGAGCTGTTTCTTAGAAATGGGTTGCATAAGCCTGTTGTTCTATTGTTCCGGGCATGTTCACTTCCATGGGAACGTGTTTACCGAGCTGTTTCTTAGAAATGGGTTGCATAAGCCTGTTGTTCTATTGTTCCGGGCATGTTCACTTCCATGGGAACGTGTTTACCGAGCTGTTTCTTAGAAATGGGTTGCATAAGCCTGTTGTTCTATTGTTCCGGGCATGTTCACTTCCATGGGAACGTGTTTACCGAGCTGTTTCTTAGAAATGGGTTGCATAAGCCTGTTGTTCTATTGTTCCGGGCATGTTCACTTCCATGGGAACGTGTTTACCGAGCTGTTTCTTAGAAATGGGTTGCATAAGCCTGTTGTTCTATTGTTGTAGCCATTACCTAGTAATGGCTGCTGTTTATAGAGTCACTGCTTAGCAAGGAGTCTATACACTGCAATATGTTTGCATAATTTAGATGTACGTGGGGCAATCCAAAAGTTTCCGAAATTTGAATTTTGCGCGCGAATGGTTATGAGTACATCGAAATACTGCTGGATGTCTCCTCACACATCCCTCTTGAATCAGTGTGGCAAGCAACGTTGAGTTGAGTGGTTGGGTTTATTGTTGGTGAACGTATTTCCATTGTTGTGTTTCCTTGAGTTTGTGGTTTTGTGATGGTTGACCTGAGAGAGCAGCATGTCCGTATAAAGTTTTGTTTCAAACTTGGGAAAACCGCTGCAGAAACGCACCAAATGTTGAAGCAAGCTTTTGGTGAAAACAGTTTAGGCCAGACACAAACTTACAACTGGTATAAGCGTTTTAAAAATGGCCGAACATTGACTGATGACAATCGTTCGGGACGGCCGACAGTGGGCAAAACACCAGAAAATGTCACGAAAGTTAGGGATCTGATTCTGCAAGATCGTAGACTGACCATCCAAGACCTCTGTAACATCTTGAGGCTAAGTTATGGTACATGTCGACGAATTTTGTCAGAGGAACTGAACATGAGGAGGATTGCGGCAAAGTTTGTGCCATGACTGCTGCAAAATGAACAGAAGCAGCATCGCTTGGAAGTCTGCAGGGAACTTCAGCAACAGCTTCAAGAGGATCCAAACTTTCTTTCGAAGGTCCATGTTGATCTGTTTTTTTTTATATTGACAGGATTGTTCATAAGGAGTTCGTCCCTCCTGGTCAGACAGTCAATAAAGAGTTGTATCACGATGTTTTAAGGCGTTTGAGGGAGGACATGAGGAGAAAACGTCCAGAGAAGTGGCGCACGAATGACTGGGTACTCCACCATGACAACGCACGACCGCATACAGCTTACATTGTGCAGGAATTTTGGCTAAAAACAAGATGGCAGTTGTTCCCCACCCAACGTACTCACCAGACTTAGCTCCATGCGACTTCTTTCTCTTCCCCAAGATGAAAATCAAGTTGAAGGGGCGAAGATTTGATACAGTTGAGGAAATTCAAGCAGAAACGCAGACGGTACTAAACACCCTAACAAAGAAAGACTTCCAGGATGCATTTGAAAAGTGGCAGAAATGCTGGGATTGGTGTATGCGCTCCCAAGGGGACTACTTTGACGGTGATGGTGCAGAATAAGATCTAGGTAAGATGTAATAGTTTTTATTAATATATTTCAGGAACTTTTGGATTGCACCACGTATTATTGTATACAGATTATGTTGTGAAATGTTGATTAATCTGTGTATAGAGCCCAAGGCCTTATGGCTAGCTTACACTGTTTCTTAGCATAAACAGAGTCAGATGATGGGTTTTAGAAGATGATTTACTGTGGGAATTAATCACAGTCAGAAGATACTCCATGGAAGTTCAGATTATTTCTATATTCTATTTTTAAACACAGTCCACTTAATCATGTATCATGTATCCTGATAATGTTAATAAGAAATAATCCATACATCATTTTTATATACAGTAAAGTATAAGATATCAGATATTATTGTCTTACTTACATTTTTGCATAATTTCTAAAGTGTCTCCAAACATGCTATGGATTAATTGTGATGCCAAATTGTATTTAATTTACAATGTATTAGATTAATTTCTTTTGAATGTAAGAGATTTTATTGTTGTTTCTGTTTAAATAACAATAAAGAAATCATACTTGCACAAACAATTATTTTAATAAAATTCCTTTCTCACAATGTGAGATTTGAGGTTCTAATGGCAGTGACTGTGAAGACTATTACTAGTATCTAACTTAATTTTGCTTGCTGCATTTTCTGCTCCTCTAAAATATTGTTCAGCTCCTACCAGACTACATGGCATCACATCGCAGAAGGTAGTATTCTTCATAACCATATTACTTTTCGCAGTAGGAATGTCTTACAATGCCATATGTACTGTGTCTGCCTGTCCACTAACAGACTGAAGCCTTTTCAGGTAATTGTCATCATCATCATCAGCAGCAGCGTTTGGGCCTTCATATCTGTTTTATTTCATTAAATAGATGTATGACAAAATTATAATTTCACCATTAACAGATTTTGTAAATCCCTATATACAAGAAATCCTTCCATACCCAGTGTGGAGGAAGGTTCAAGTACCTCCACTGTAGCCCTGAGAGTCCTAGGAAGTGACAAAAGGAAACCCGGTGCCTGGGGGTATAACCGGGCCACCCTATTTCTTGGGGATATAAATACATTGACCTAACCTTCCAGGTTGGGGGAGTCTCAAACCTGAGACAGTAAAATGTGGTTATGGGAATGACTGCACTGACAAGTGCCAGCAACAATTGTAAATGGCAGACCCATCCTTTCATCAGAGGGGATGTTGCATAAGGATTGTGACCGCAAGTGTTCAGTTGAAAAAAAAATTACCAGTCGTGAGTCTCAAGGGGCTTGTTGTCAAGGCGAACTGGTTGGCAGTAAACCACCAGTTGTATCCTTCCTTTGGCTCTTACCTTAATGTCGTGAGGAGGTTTGTATTTGTCACCTGTAGACCTGTGTTAGCAGGGTCATAAGCTCCTGGTAGGTTCACTCATAGTAAAAACATCAAAGTACAGAGGCAAGGGCTAATATGAGGCTAACAAATTCTCCTTGGAAAACAGGATAAGAGGTAAAGTTGTCCCTGTGCTTAACTAATTAAGCATTACACCATGAAGGCATATGGGGGAGTGGATGTATAGATCCACATTTTCTTGATCTTAGCACTAGTTGCAGGTTTGTGGTTAGCTTCACGCTCAGGCTGCTTTATTGCCGGGCAAAGAGCCCCTGGTACCCATTGGATAGGAGGCTGGGTGGACCCTGGAATTTGCGTAGTTGGCGCGAAGAAGAGAAAATTCTTGACCCTAACAGGACTTAAACTCCAACTCCTCAAACATCCAGCCCATAGCCAGTCGCTATCCCAGCTCCCAGGAAACAGTGTATCGTAAGAAATCCAATGATGGGTGCTGGATGGATAATTAAGGAAGTGACTGAACAAAACCTATAAAAAACTCCGTGGTTTTAGTCCACAAGTGAACTATACCAACCAAGGGACCGCCGCTTGTCAGCAAAGTTAGTACCAAGTTTAGCAGATAGAGGGTGTTGCGTGGTCAGCACAACGAATCTCCACAGCCGTTAATTTCGGTTTTCTAGACTGGAGCCGCTATTTCCTTCAGATAGCTCCTCATTTATCCTCATGAGGCTGTGGACATCGTTCCAGACCTACTACTTCTCAGAAACTCTGGTAGCACTGGGAATCGAACCCAGATCTCTGGATCTGTAGCCAGAAACTCTGACCACTAGACCACAGAGGCGGTCCACAAAACCTATAAAGACAAGTTATTTCTCACTGTTAGAATGTGTTCAGTATATTCAGGGTGGGAGCAGTAAAACAAAATCAGAGTTAGAGAAATATAGCATTGGTAAGAAAAATGGGAAGAATATTATAGGTAGCTACAAGATATAGAGAATGATTTTTGGGTGCCGGAAGTTGTGGAGGCAAAATAATAGAAAGAATGGACATCTGTTGTAAAGAAGACCAAGGTACTTATGAGATCACAAAGCCAACAAGCAAGTCAGTAAACACCAAGTTATCCCTGAACTTAACTATGTAATCAAGCACTATGCCGTGAAGGCATGTGGGGGAGTGGGGCTATAGCTCCATTTCTTGATCTTGGCACTAGATGAAGGTAAGGGATCAGCTTCATAACCCTGCCATTTTACCCCCATGGATAGAGCCCTGGTATCCATTGAAAAGGAGGTTGGGTGAGCCCCCAGTGCCAGTCCAGACACTGAAGAAGAGAAAAATATCTTGCCCTTCCCAGAATCGAACCCTAGTCAACAAGCCCACAGCCTAATTGCTCTACCAACTAAGCTGAAATTTAGAAGAACATATATTACTTAAAAAAACAATTTGAAGTGGATAACCCCAAAATTTGTGAAATATAAGCCTTTATATTAATTAATATGAGGAGTGTTCCATATGTATAATGCCTCCTATTTTTTAAATGAAAGTCTCCATAGGCATTACCACCAGTAAAGGTACAATAGGACATATGGAGGATTTAAGACCACAGAAACTGTTTTCAAGACTAATTATACTGTCATATTATTATCTCTGTATTACTATATTATTATTATTATTATCATTTATTATAATTTGGCATACTATTTCTGTATTATTATATTCTTATTACTATTTAGTATTAGTATTAATATTAATCTTTGACTTGTCCCATATCATGTATAATGATTCATGGATGAAATAAAATTGAATTGAATTGAAATATAACAGATACAGAAACCATAATAATGCAGTTAAATAGAGCAAGATTTCAACTACTTACAGTTATTTTTCCACATAATCACCACCATTCGTTATGCACTTTTGCCAGCAATGAACAAGAGCCTTTTGCCGCGCCCGTAAAAGTCTGCGCCAGCAGAGGCTAGCCACTTTCTTACAGCTGCAGTGACAGCATCATTGTCTGGAAAATGTTGCCCACATAGTCCATCTTTCATAGGCCCAAAGAGATGGAAGTCTGAAGGTGCTAAATCGGGGCTATAAGGTGGATGTGGTAGGACAGTCCAGCCAAACTTTGCAATGTGCGCGGTGGTTGCCAAACTGGTAGGGGTCTAGCATTATCGTGTTGCAAGCGAAAGGTTGTCTACTTTCCTGGCCTGACTCGGGAAATGCGGGCTTTCAGCTTAGTTAGCGTTGTCTTGTAGCGTTCAGAATTGACAGTCTCACCAGGCTCCAGGAAATCCAACAAAATTGCACCCCCACCCCACCTATCCCAAAAGACCGTGCACATCACTTTCCCTGCCAATGGCTGTGTCTTGAACTTCTTTTTTCTTGGGGAATCTGGTTGTCGCCACTTCATGGACTGTCATTTGGATTCCGGCTCATAGTGGTGACACCACATCTCATCTCCAGTGATGATGCTGTCCAGAAACTTGTCACCTTCAGCCTCAAACTGGTGCAACAGGTCCTGACAGACTTCCATTCGATGAGTTTTGTGGTCCTGTGTAAGCATCTGTGGGACCCACCTGGAACAAACTTTGTGATAATCCAGCTTCCCCAACATTGTTTCCAGTGTATTACAGCTGATATCAAGCTGTGCACACAGTTCCCTGGTCGTTATCTGCCAATCTATATGGATGAGCTGATCGAGGTGCTGTTCATTGTGAGGAGTGGCAGCTGAGCATGTACGCCCAAGGTGTGGCTTGTTGTGCACTTCACTTTCGCCACTGTTGAAATGCACTACCCATTGCCTCACTGTGCTGACATCCACTGTATTGTCTCCATGCACCTTTAGCAAGCATCGATGGATGTCAATGAGTGCAATTGTTCGGCAGTGAGAAATTCAATGACAGATCTCTCTTTCGTACACACTTCTATGTCAGGCGCCATTTTGGTAGACTGCTCTGCTGTCGCTATCTGTCACATGAGAACCAAACTAACAGTACATTGGCAGGAAGGTTCAACCTTTACTACAACACCACCAACATCCAGCTCAGACGTTACATATTAACACAAAAAATAGGAGGCATTATATACGGAAAGCCCTTCGTATTTAGCGAGACATATGTGAAGACAGAAAATGTGTTTGCAAGGTCTGCATCAGCCTAGCTAGTCTGTGAAGGGCTGTAACAATGATAGATGAATCCACTGAAATTCTGCACCATTATAAAATTATTTTCCCACACAACTAAAATGTAATTATGTAATTTTTGATAAAACAGTCACAATTGTTAGACATGTCTGTGTCATTTCTCATCCTTTCACTGTATACAGCCCAGTGGTTCTTGGGTTTCCAGATTGAATGAGAAAGAAATGCTTTTGGTTGAGCCCTGAGCAATTCTTACACTGATGTTCAATTCAGATGATTTCAGTGCTGATTCCTTGCTTGTCCTGGATATGCTCATCAAACTGATCTTATGGAACCTAAAAGTTCATTATTACCTTTACAAGAACCTGCCACTGATTTCTTTCTTGAAACAGAGGAATCCACTCAACACAATGTTTCTTTAAGAGCCAGTTAGCTTTGCATCTGTGGTTAAGTTTTCTAAGTGGTTTCTTTTTCTTTCAGATTTCTAACTAAAATTTTGCACACATTTCTCATGTTTATGAGTTCAGCATGTTCTGTCCATCTAATCTTCCTCAACTTGATCACCATAATAATATTTTATGAAGATTACAAATTAAAAACTTTATTGTGCAGTTTTATTAAGCCTCCTATTACTTCTTAATAGATCCAGATTTTTCCAGTACACTCTTCTTAAATACCCTTTTTGTTTTTTCCTTAATGCCAGAGACCAAGTTTCACATAACAAACAGAGCAAAAGACAGAATTGTAATTATGTATATTTTAATCTTTACATTTTTAGCTAGCAGACAGGAAGGCAAAAGATTCTGAAATGAATGATATAATAACAAACATTGCCTGAATTGAAGCTGCTTTTAATTTCTTCATGGAGCTGGAATAGTTCAGTCAGTGTAGCATCTGGGCTATGGGCTGGACAACTTTAAATCTCAGCAGGGACAAGAGATATTTATGTTTTTCACATTGTCCATAATGGCTCTGACACTGGCCCAGCACCTTATTTAATGGATATTTGGAGCTATTTCCCTTCAGGTATAGTGGTGAGGGTGTGAAATTAACCACTCTCATGTTGTACTGAGGTTAAAAATGTATTGAATTGGATGGCACAATATTAGGCATTCCCTGAATTTAATCAGTCCTGTATTTCTTCATGGGGACAGGATAGCTTAGTCTGTATAGCATCTAGGCTATGGGATGCATGACAGAGCCATTGGATTTTGGCTTCTGGGAGAGCCAAGAGATTTTTAGCTTCTCCACAGTGTCCAGACCGGCTCTGGGGCCCAACCAGTCTCATCTTTTGTAGGTGTCTGTGGCTCTTTCACCAGCGGTAAAGTTACTGAAGCATAAAGCTGACCACTCATGTCAAGTAGTGCCAAGGTTCAGAGTGCATCAAGGTATAAATCCACTTCCCTGTACTTGTTTGTGGGGTGTCAGTAAGTAAAGGAACAAATTTACTTTGCCATTCCCTTTATATTTTATTACTTACAGCTTTATATAGCAGATGAGAAGAGAAAAGATTTTGAGCTGAATTGTATAATAATAAGCATTTCGTGAATTTAATCAGCTCTGAATTTATTCTTAAACATAATAATTGCATGTTCAGCATGTCAAATATTGGTATATCATGTTGCTTAACTTAACATAATCCAACATTCACATGTGTGTGTGGTGTCCTGCTTCACGAAGAAGGAAGCATAATATATGTACAGTTCGCTTTTACAACATTAATATTTTATGAACAGATTGATTGAAAGATAATGAGTAGCATGTATTGATCTACACATGAGGGGTATTCTCTGTGCATGTTGTTCTCACTTCTCATTTATAAATCAGTTGATACTGCTATCTCTATATCTCTGAAATTTTGTGTTTGAAAGAAGCTACCAAGCATATCGGTGTCGTAGTAATGTTGTAGACTCTTACTCAGCAGGTAGCCTGTTAATGGTGCACGTGATAGCGTAGTTGGTTTAGCCACTATGCTACAAGCTGGAAGGTCATGGGTTCGATTCTTAATGAAGTTGTTGGATTTTTCAATTGACCTAATCCTCACAGCCGCACTATGGCCCTGGGGTTGACTCAGCCTCTAACAGAAATGAGTACCAGGAATCTTCCTGGGAGGTAATGCCTGGCCAGTGCATAGGGCTGACAACCTTACCGCCATGTGTGAGCCGATCGTCTAGAAAATGTGGGAGCCTCAACATCTCACAATCCTATGGCCTCCATGACCTGTTACAGGGATTTCTTTTTTTTTTTTACCCTAGGTAGCCTGCTAACTAAATTTTGCCTGTGGTTTTGTATGCGTGTGAAGCTCGGTCTCTGACATTAAGGGAAGAACACAGGCTGAGGATACTGATTAGAATATTTGGACCAAAGAAGGCTGAAGTGATAGGAGGTTGGAAAAACTGTGTAATGAGGAGCTTCATAACTTCTTCTCTTCACATAATATAATTAGAATGATCAATTCAAGGAAGATGAGATGGGCACGGCATGTAGCACGCATGGGGACAAGAGGAATGCATACAGTATTTTTGTGGGGAAGCTAAAAGGAAAAAGACCACTAGGAAGACCTAGACATAGGTGGGAGGGTTAAATGGATCTTAGAGAGATAGGATGGGGTGGTATGGACTGGATCGATCTGGCTCAGGATAGGGAAGAGTGGAGGGCTCTTGTGAACACAGTAATGAACCTTCGTGTTCCTTAAAGTATTGGGAAGTTCTTGGGTAGCTACGTAACTGGCGGCTTCTCAAGGAGGGCACAGTTTTATGGAGTTGTTTAATTAGTTAGTTAGGTAGCCAGTTAGAATTCTTTGGTGGATTGACTCAGTCTCTCTGTACCGATTCCGAAAAGTACCTTAACATTTTCAAAACCTGAATTAATATACAGTAAAACCTGCCTTAGCCGGACTCTTTCTTAAATGGAAATTTGTCTTAAACGGAAATATTTTCCGGTCCCGTGGCTTTTGGATTAAACGGAAACTGTCTAACGCGGAAACGGAAATCAAAATTAGTCTTTATACGGAAAATTTCCAGTCTTCCGAAATGCATCGCCTAGAAGAATTTTAGGCATCCTATACATTCTACTGAATTTTGTTTTGTCTAACTCTGTCAATTCAGGTTTTAACAGTACTTCATTACATGCACTGAAATTGAACTGAACTGTTTGCTCCTTCCGGAAATTTACTCAGTAAGGGCTCTAGGCCTACATTTTTACTTCAGTCTTGCAGTTGTCATCATGGCTACAAAGACAAGCGTTGTGCTTGATCTTAAAACAAGAGTAAAAGTGATCTATGCGAGTGAGCGAGATAATTTGTCTGTTAAGCAGTTCATGAATATGTTTAACGTCGATAAAACTCAAGTGTATAGATTGTAAAGAAGAAAACGGAAATTTTGAAGCGGTGAGAAAATTGTGCTAATGGAAAAATAAAAAGAGAACTTGTTGATGTGCTATGCGACAAGCCAGAAGGTCGCGGGTTCAAGTCCCGATGAGGTCATTGGATTTTTTTCAGTTGACCTAATCCTTCCAGCCGCACTAGGCCATGGGGTTTACTCAGCCTCTAACATAAATGAGTACCAGGAATTAATTAAATAATTTTCCTGGGGAGTAAAACGCGGCCGGCGCGTAAGGCTGACAACCTTACCGCCATCGTTGAGCCGATTGTCTACATAGTGTGGTACCCTCAACGTCTCACAACCCTATGGGCCTTCACGGCCTGGGAAAGGGATAGCTTTACTTTAAGAAAACTGCAAACAAAGACGTTAATGAAATAATGTGGGAGTGGTTTGTCAGTGTCAGGGAGAAAATCATCGCATATGGGGTCCTATGGTACAGGAATATGCTAAAAAGACGCCAAAAAACTGGGGAAGACTGAATTCAAAAGAACTAACGGATGGTTGGAAAGTTTTCGCAAAAGTCATTGATAGTTTTTAATGAAGGAAGAAGAGGAAAATGACATTGTGATAGAAGAAGAAAAGTGTAAAGTGAACACTTATCAAGATGCTGTCAAAAGTTTAAAGGAACTGCAGGAATTTGCCGTACAACGGAATGATTCAGGTATACTTAGTGTAATTTCTCAAGCTAAAGTGTCTGTGGAAAATCAGGCAGCCAAGAGAATAACCTGCGTGCAAAAAAACTGCTTGAATTCTGGCAAAATTATAAAACGTAAGTACTGCATTCTATATTGTAGATCTGTTCCTACTTGATGGGATAAAATGGTCTTCAGATAAAACCACGTGCCCGGCCACAAGCACCCCCCGCTGTGATGACGACTCCGCCCCCCAATCACAGTCGCCATCAGCTGCCACGTTCGAAAATCCACACCTTGAGTTAATGCGAGCATGATGGGTTTAACTGATGTCGTTATTTCTTAAACTGAAACGTGGCTAAGGTTTCCGTGGTTTTATTTTCTCCTTCCAAATGAATCCACTGATTAAAGCCCAAAACAGGTCAGCCAATTATATTCCCCCCCCCCTTTTTTTTTGCATCTCAGAACATATGATATAGAAATCTTGATGCTACCTAAACACCTTAAAATCTCACATTTAATTTCATATGGATCCTGTTTTTCAGTGGTAGTGCCTTTCATAGTTTGGCTTTGTTGTAGACGTTTCGAAGTTCCTTATTGCCTCTGTCTTCAAGTCGGAGCGACTTGCCGTACGTCTTTACCATTGGTACGCCGAGCCCAATCAGTGATTATCAGATATTCATATTCTTAGTTTACGGCTTACACCCTCTGCTCTGTTCCACTTCAGAATGAACTTCTGAAGTTATGAATTCTTTTTAAGCATTCGATAGATCCCTTAGAGGGTGAATTGGCCCATCGCAAAGCAAGGCAATCCTACACAGGAAAAGAGTACACAGACATGTATTCGTGCTCCAAGTTAAATTCGAACTCATGATCACAGCGTTCGGGTGGTCGAAGTCAATAAGTGACCAATTCATGCGGGCACTGATTATTAAGTACATTACATTATTACATATTAAGTAATGTGTTTAGAACAGAGATACGTGACATACGTTTGAATTCAACGACGTTTTCACCTTTTGTAGATACGGCATGATTTTTTCTGGGACATGGTTGCGTGTTCATCACGCTCGATATTAACCAAATTTTCGGGGGGGGGGACTTCTGTCACCAACTTCAGGGACGCAGTAGGTTCCTACTAAACCCACAGCAACGTGTCACATCTCAGAAGACAATAATCTTCATACGCACAGCCTTGAGGACTTCATTATGACGTAACGCGTTTAGTTGATCAGTATATTTTAAAGAAACATATGTCTGTTTTGAGTTAATGTTCAGATGTTGTCATTAAAAATGGAAATTTAAAACACGTTGAATCAAGGGGGTAGTGATGATAATTATAAAGCGGCTGGTATTACATAAAGACAGCTACAATTCGAGGCTGCAGCTGGACTTGAACCTAATTCCAGATGTAACGTCATGGCAGTTGATTTATCGACAATGAATTTAGAGAAACCATTCGTATTGAGGGACTTGTCATGTATCATATTAGCTTAAAATGAGATCCGATTTTTCTTTAGCGAAGGCATATTGTAGTTCTGCAGGTGCATATGAACAGTTCGGAGAAACATATTGCCTGCATCTTCAGGGTAGAAGGCATGGACGCAGACAAGGAGAGGCAAGCCAGACTTTTGCCTCCCCTGGATTTTTGAAAAAAAAAACAAAACAATATTGATAAGAGAAGAAAATATACCAAATATTGATATAAAAATTGAAATCATTATTAAAAAGTTGTATTTACTGTCGTAAAGAATCTACTGTGATCAGCAGAAATGATCTGGACGAACTTAAACTTAAATTCGTTAGCAAATTTTCAGGCTACCTCATCTTGGAAACAAAGTTCTATCGGCATCCATGGTGGAAGGTTCCTTTGAAATATAGGCCATTACCTATTAAATCAATGGTTCTCGATTTCTTGGAGCTCTCGGAACCCTTAATACATTCATTTTTATTTGCATCGCACGAGAATTACAGGTAGAGAAATTAAATTTGTAATAAGTAATATATTATACACAAATATAAAATTATCATAAAACAATGATGAAGAAGATAGGAAACTGATGTTTTGAAACTGTGGCGCAGTTCAGATATTTGGGAACAACGATAACAGATCGAAACCTGATTCAGGAGGAAATTAAGAGGAGATTCAGTCCAGAACCTTTTGTCTTCTCGTCTGCTGTCCAAAAACATAAAAATTAAAATTTACAAACTATAATCTTGCCTGTGGTTCTGTATGGGTGTGAAACTCGATCTGACATTAAGGGAGGAACACAGGCTGATGGTGTTTGCGAACAGGGTGTTGAGAATATTTGGACCGCAGAGAGATGAAGTGACAGGAGGTTGGAGAAAACTACATAATGAGGAGCTTTATAACTTGTACTCTTCTCCAAGTATAATTAGAATGACCAAGTCAAGGAGGATGAGGTGGGCAGGTCATGTAGCACTAATGGGGGAGAGGAGGAATGCGCATAGGATATTGGTGGGAAAGCCAGAAGGAAAGAGACCACTGGGAAAACCAAGGCGTAGATGGGTGGACAATATTAAAATGGATCTTCGAGAAATCGGATGTGATTGTATGGATTGGATAGATCAGGCTCAGGATGGGGACCAGTGGAGGGCTCTTGTGAACACGGTAATGAACCTTCGGGTTCGATAAAATGCTGGAAAATTCTTGAGTAGCTGCAGAATTGGCGGCTCCTCCAGAAGGGCTCAGCTCCATGCGTAAGTAAGTAAGTAATGATGATAATGATGCAGGTTTTATTTTATATATAATATAACTATTCTTCTGTTCGAAACCTCTCAGTTCGCTTGACAAATGCTCGCTGAATACCGATTGAAAACCACTCAACACGGTATCATAAGCTATATGATAACAACAGGAGTACAATGGTTGCCACAGAGATGCGGCCTCTATTCCCCGTACCTCTTGATCAACTGAAGCCACGGAAAGAAGTCCCACGGATGGTAGGGATGGCGCGTAATGGCGGTCCTTGACGCTTCACTCTGTCTCCTGTCGTTTTCTCCATCCAGGCCAATGCGCTGGTAGCTAGCGAAGTTTATCACTCTGTTATCATTATGGATATCCATATCGACAGAATGAGTTAACGACTGGAGAGAAATACAGGGAATTATGCTGTAGAGGAAAGTGTAACAACTGGAATAAGTGTGGAAGATATTGATCCACGGGTCAACTTTCTGTGGCCTCAGTATCATCTTTCTGTGGCCTCAGTATCGTTGCTTAACTCCAGTAATGGTTTCAATGCAACTTCCCGGAAAGAATTTTTATACAGAAAATTTGAACAACTTTCTTGTTTGCTTGTAATGTTCAGTACCCTTGGATTTTAATCGTGTGTGAACATAATTTTAGAAACGAGTACGGTTCGAATCTATGGCCCGAGTTTTAACTTAGTTTTTTTTTCAGACAAACTTCCGGTACAGTACCCCAAAACAAATCTAACTTCTTTCTCTTTAATTCCGTATATATCCTATTCATTACTGTTAGATCATTTGGGACACATATCCACGGGCTTTTTCATTATGCAGCATACATCATCTCGTTGTTTTTTCAGATAGGCGTAAGTGATTTTTTATGAATGTCTTCGGCGTTCTGTACGCATATTATAGAGTATAACGTCTTAGGTTGGAACATTTGTCCAACTTGTTATTAACAGAAATCTTCCGTGAACAAGTTATGAACAAAATTGTAAATTTTGAACTCTTCTTATATCTTAAATTATATCTGAGGAAAATTTCTTAAATGATCAGACTGCCATTTTACTTAAAAACTTTGCTTGGCTCTGCAATTTACGTTTTTGAATATTTATGACATTTCCGATAAAAGTTAACAACTTATAGGGTTTTATATCTGGTGCTACTGTACATCTACAGTATGCGATTAAACGTTTTGAGAAATTTCGTAAAATTTCGTAGTTAAAAGAGGACATTTTTCTTCTTTTGTCTAGTAATTACTTTAAATGGATTATTATACTAAAAATAATATATGTTGGCCTTGTAAACTGACAGAAAGGGAAGGACATGTGAGACCAAGTTACGGTTTAGCAATTAGAATTCGATTTTTTTCTGAACTTTTAAAGTTAAATATTTCGATTTTGCTATTAAATACCAACGAACTTACTAATTCAGCTATTTTATTTTACTTTCCGTCAATCGTTGTGAAATATTGTTATGACGTATATTTTTGTTTATTCCAGTGCACCATGAAAATTGTTTGGAACTGGTCAGTATAAAAAAATACTAAGTTTCTATATTTAGTGGAGGTCGCCGTAAGACCATTGTTTTGTTAGGACAATATAGGGTCTTCGGAGCGAGATCTGAGGTTCTCACAGCGGTGAACAAGATGTGACGCCGTGTAATCTGGCGTATATTCACCAACATAAGGGAGAAACTGCTGCATCCATCTTCAAGTTAGGAAAATTAAGGACGAAGAAAACTAGTTCTTCCGAAATATTTGTAACTTTCTACCAGACTGTATAGCGTCTCATTCCAAATTACACTCATCTAACTTTAGGGTGGTTATCATTGTAGATGACTGTACTCAGGTACTAGAAGTGGTTTTAAAACAGAGGTCAATATTGCCTGATGTGAACCGTGATTAAGGGTAGTGGCACCGCCGACGTTTCGAAGATCCTTATCGTTTCCATCTTCAGGGTTACGTCACTTCGCATCTGGGTTGGACCTGTTCTGTTGGATTATTTTATGTGTACACACCGTCTAATCCTTCGGAACCCTAACATATACCTCGACAATGGCCAGTGTTTCTAATTCTTGAATTTAACAAGCGATATCAGAGCTGCCGCGTGATTTTGAATACTTGAGTTCGCTTCTGCGTTATGAGAGACTTGAGACTTTCATGGCCGTGGAGATTCATGAAGACAGAGGCAGTATGCTCCTGTGAAACTATAACCGAAAGCGTCCTGTACGGCACAGCTATTGTCGCTGTCAGTATAGTGCTCAGGCTACGGGTTGGACCGACGAGGAATCGGGGATCGTTTCCGACAAGGGAAAACTCCGTTGTCTGTAGTCCACAATCGAACTATACCGACTGAGCTACCGCCGCTTGTCGACGAAGTTAATGCCAATTTCTGTGGATAGAGGGTGTCGCGTGGTCAGCGCAACGAATCCCCACGGCCGTTAATCTCGGTTTTGTAGACCGGAGAGGCTATTTCCTTGAAATAGCTCCTCAATTATCCTCACGACTCTGAGTGGACCCCGTTCCAGACCCACTACTTCTCAGAACATTTGGTAGCGCCGGGAATCGAACCCGGGACCTCTGGATCTGTAGCCAGCAGCTCTGACCACTAGCCCACAGAGGCGGTCCCCGACAAGGTAAAGTCTTTCTTTTTCTCCTCAGCAGCCAGACGGGCTCTGGGGTCCACCAGACCTTCTGTCCAAAGGGTACCGGTGTTTCTTTGCCCAGGTTACAGCGACCGGAGCGCGAAGCTGATGCTCATCTCCATTGAACGCCGAGGTTAGTAATGCGTGGAGAATTTCTCCCACTCCCCGTAGGTTTCAATACCGTCGTTCGTACTTTAGCAAAGGGATAAGTTTAACTTTTTCCTACCGACCCATTACGGCTTCTCGTTTCAGTGAACTTCACACAGAGCTCCTTATTTGGTTAAACAGGCTGGTATAGCGGGAACCTTCGAGACTTACATGCAGGGTGTGCTCTGTTCGAATCTCGGCCAAGACACTGGTTACACTAGCTGAAGTCCTTCGTGGTATTCCTCAGTCCCTCTTGATAAATGCTCCATTGTGCCACCACAACTTGCTTCCAAATATTTCCATTTCATCTTCCATTGCCATGAATTATGGAACTATTTCTTCACTCCCCACATACGGCTTCAAGGGGGGGGGGTGCTTAATAAATTAAGCACAGGGTTGGATAACTTTACCTTTTTAATTATTAATTAATCTGTGGGCGCTACAGGCCATGATGAACATTGGCGTCTGTTTTACAGTTTCTTAATCACATAGACTGTCGGTAGGACTCCTTGGGCGGTGGATCAGCTCTCCGCAAGTCCCCTACTCACACAGGACAACAGAAATACAGAAAAAACGCAAATATCCATGCCTCGAATTGGATTCGAACCCACGATCAAAATGTTCGAGCGGACGAAGATAATTCATGCTTTGGACGGCACAGTCGCTGTGATCGGCTTTTACATTTTTTTTTTACCTTTACCTAAATTTCGACGCTGTATGTTCTGGACACTGACAGCGTCATGAAACCCTCACCGTTACCTGTAAGAGACCGTGAAGGCCCATAGGGTTGTGAGACGTCGAGGCTCCCACGTTTCGTCTAGACAATCAGCTAACAGATGGCGATAAGGTTGTCAGCCTTACGCGCCTGCCTCTCTTTACTCCCAGGAAGATTCCTGGTACTTATTTCTGTTAGAGGCTGAGTCGATCCCAGGGCCATAATGCGGCTGGAAGGATTAGGTAAATTGAAAAAATCCACCTCATCAGGACTCGAACCCGCGACCTTCCGGCTTTTAGAATAGTGTCTCAACCAACTACGCTACCGCGTACCCCCAAACTTCCCTAAATTTAATAAAATTCTCATAAGGAACAGCTGATAACGTAAATTATGGGTTAAGTGTGGTGTGTTAACACCCCACCCCATCCCCTTTCCTCACCTGGCCAGGTGCTGGGAACACATGCGGGCCCACAGTACGATTAAGTTGGAGGTGGTGAAGATAGAATCGGCAGCACGAGCCTATCCCTAGCCGTGCGTCAAGATATATGGGAACACATTAAACTCTACCAAGTTCAGCAGTCATTGTTGTTCTCTGCTTGGTGCGACATGCACGTACTTTAAGCGCGTCGAGTTTTAGGGTCTGACTTTCAAGAAGGTTTGTATCACGTGTTCGGAAACAAATTTGTAATTCTGCGACTTCAGTACAGATCACACTACTGTACAATTACGTATATCATAACAGAAACTCACTTTTTTTAAATCATTGCTTTTATGGTGAGTGCATATCCGGACACGATAATCTTTCACCGCCTGACAGTTTTATACATGGAATTTTGACTCAAGACAGTGCATTTCTATTCACTTTTGTATTTCTTTATCTTAGTGTTCGTAAAATATTTGTCAACCATAATCTCAGAAAGTGACGTCTTTTTACCCCAATTTAAGTAAAAGTGGTATGTACGTTCATCTGTATTGCATTCAACGATAAAACAGAGGATGACAAGGAAAATATCTGCGTGTTACAAATTTCCGTGTCACTTCTGTAATAAAATCTACATAATATACTTAAAAAACATTTCATTTCGTAAACATCAAAAAAATTGAAAATTTGTGGTGCTGTGTTATTTACTACAACAATATAATGTTATTTTATTATTAATCTAACAATTTTTAGGGATTCTTTAATGCTGAGAACTGGGATGGTAACTATACTAATTGGACAGTCGGGCTTCAATTCCTTGCAGATACACTAATTCTTCTCTTCGCCGCCTCATCGAGACTGGTTCTCAATCCTCTGCAACTTCCTATGCAGTGGGTATCGGGGGATTTTCTCGCGGTTTGCAAAGCGGCCGAATGGTGAGCCTGACCACTCACCTCCACCTGCTACGGACGTAAAAATCGCGTGTTACTCTGGTTCTAGGACACTACACATCTTCGTTGCGTTGTGCTTAATTGCGTACTGGGACATACTTGCCTTTGCTATAATGCAGGTTGCCGGTCACGGTAGCCAAGCGGTCTAAGGCATGTACTGTCTTCGCTCGCTTGGAAACCGGGATCGTGGGTTCGAATCCCACTCAGGGCATGGATGTTTAGTTTGTGTGTGTGCGTTTTTCTGTGTTTGTGTACAGGTAGAGGCCTTGCGACGAGCTGATCACCCGCCCAAGGAGTCCTACCGAATGTGTAAGATCTAGAAAAACCGAAGTGAACGGAGAAGTTATTGGAGGTAGGCCTAGGCCCACTGGGCCTGTAGTGACAAGGAAAAAAAATAATGCAGGTTAATCAACAAACTATTAACTGTAATGACAGTGTAATGTCGTGCTTTCTTTTATGTCACTGTAAGGTGCTTTATAAGAAATGTTAGTCCCAGTTCAACTGAAGAAAAAATTTGAACTGTAATGTCCCAGTACCGGCATGATAAGATCAGTGTTGTGAATTTATGGAAATAATCACGCCATGGATTTTTCGTGTTATATTATCGAACAGGCAGTGCAATAGTAGTGGTTTCATAACTAAGACAATATTAAAAAAATATGTTTCCTGAAAATAAGACAAGACTTAATATGTTTTGGTGATCACTATTACTTCAGGAAACTATGACAAACCTTGACGATAATTTATCTCTGTTGACTCCATGTATGTATGCAAACGGAAACAGTTCTGTTGATATCAGCCACATCGCTAAAGTTCCTCCATCTTGTGACTGGGGTCACGATAATTCAAACAACTCGTATAACAAAACTAACAACATTATGACGTGGTCGGCATCTTTAGCACTAACAAATGAACAATCTTCCCTACATATTTCAACAATAGAACCTTGTACATGGAAATCTTCAAATTTTCACGGAAGAGAATCAGTCGTTGATGATATCATTACCAACTGCTGCGATGAAAATGTTTCAAAAGGATCCGAAGAAATAAACGTGACTTGGAACAGTGACTTGTTGATGGATGACGGGAATACAACAGATCACAGTGGTCAGGAGTCAAGGCCGTTGAGTGTAAGCCTGCAGGCGACAGAACGCGCGCCTGACGTCATCAATATGGACACAATTCCCAAAAGCAGGGGCAAATCCCGGACGAAGAAGACGAGGGTCTCCAGCGCCACGTATAAGCACGTTCCACACCGGGACAAACCGCCTCAGCTAGTAGCGCGTCGGAACGCTCGTGAAAGGCGTCGAGTACAAGCCGTCAATTCTGCCTTCAGCCGTCTGCGTAAAGTTGTGCCTATTGGCAACAACAGGTAGGTCTATTTCTGTATTAGCTAACCCTTCCTTACTCTGTAACCAGTCAGTTTCCACGTCAAGGAATAAGCCAGAGGCTTCAGTAACTCAGCTTGCGTCGCATTAGCACAATCAGTGAACAGTTAATTGGAAAGGATATGAAAGGAAACGAACGTGGCCTAATTTGGTGCATTATCCCGGTACCGGTTGGGAGCCGGGGTAGCTCAGCCGGTAGAACAACGGGATACGGCCGGGGTTTGATTCCCGGCAGGGGCAGATTTTCCTCTAGAGCACAGTATCCAGACCGTGTCTAGTGCCCACACAGCCTCCTCTACAATGGGTACCCGGGGCTCTTAGCCCGGCGATAAAACGGCCGGGGCGTGAAGCTGACCACTCACATCCACCTAGTACCGAGGTCAAGAATGGTGGAGCTATATCTCCACTTCCTCATACGTCTTCAAGACGTAGTGCTTCATTAATTAAGCACAGGATCAACTTTTCCCTTTCTTGTCAAGAGGGACCGAAGGTAACAACGAAAATGCCCAGCAAGAATACCCGGTCTCTCAGCCGAGATTTGAACCGCACACCTCCCAGATATGAAGTGGGAACCTCGACTAGAAGGTTCGGTGCTAGGTCATAATGACACGAAACCTTACATTTTCTTGGGTTTATTTTACGCCGTTGTCATTAGCTAGACCAGAATTGTTTTCAACTTGTGCACCTCAGGGCACACCGAAAAAGGCGCTAAAATTGTCAAGAGACACCATCAGCTGTTTGAGGAGAGACTTTATCGTTAAAAATAAGAGTAACAAAATTGTGTTTAAGAGTTCAATATTTAAATTATAATCAGCGTTACTCTTAAAAATAATGTAGAATGACTGATAAATTTAAATGGATTTGGAAGTAAGTAAAAGTCGCCCACTTGAGATTCTGTCCCGACATTCGACGGAGTAAATCATCAAACTCCTCAGGATAGCCGGTGACCCTGCCCTAGAATCGAACCTAGCGATTCCGGAACACAAATCAAGACTACTACCGCTACTCAAACGCACCCATTCATAGCCTTTCAGTCTGAGCCTCTGATAAAAAGGATGTTATATATTATTTATGTACTGAGGTCGAATGTCTCAGCCTGCACTTCGATCTACATCCCCCGCCGAAATGTAAAAAGAACTATCCCTGTAATAGGCCGTGGAGGCCCATAGGGCCGTGAGACATTGAGGCTCCCACATCTTTCAGATAATCGGCTCACAGATGGCAGTGAGGTTGTCGGTCTTACGCGCCAAGTTAACGCTGTCACAGGCCGTGGATGCCCATACGGTTGTGAGACGTCGAGGCTCCCACATTTCCTAGACAATCGGATCACAGATGGCGGTGAGGTTGTCAGCCTTACGCGCCCGCCGCCCTTTACTCCAAGGAAGATTCCTTGTACTCGTTTCTATTAGAGGCTGAGCCGACCCTAGGGCAATACTGCAGCTGGAAGTATTAGGTAATTTGAAAAATACAATGACCCCATCGGGAATCGAACCCGTGACCTTCCGACTTGTAGCATAGTGCCTCAACCAGCTACGCTACCGCGTGTCCTCCCCCCAAATGTGTACCCTGCAAAAATAAAAGACCCGCTTTTCGTCTCATCCTTGAAGATTTAAAAGACCGTGTACACGTGACTTTTGGTGAAATGCGGGCAAGGCCGTAAGAGGTCATTAATATGACCTTTCTAAATATTCTGGTGTTGGACCATGGGTTATGAATCTTACAGAAACAGCTGGTAACTAGGAATGTGTATCAGATTCTCCCGTCTGCATTTTCTTATTCCTATTTACAGAGCGTATGTTCATCTATGTATGTCTGACTGTACGAGAGTTCATATGTACTGTGTTCAAAACGTTTCTGAGGGGGAATCGTCATCAGAGAGTGACGTAAGAAGTCCGTCTACTCCGTCTACTCTACGACCGAGGATACGTCACACCTTACGTAGGCAACCTTACGGAAAAAAAATCCTGTGTAAATATGGTCGAATTTCCCAGAGCTTTTACCAGAGCTGATCATTGTGGCCGCGTGGTCTAATGCATGAATCATCTTCACCCGCTCGAACACTGGGATCGTGGTTTCGAATTCCACTCGAGGCATTGATGTCTATGTGCGTTTATTCTGTGTTTGTGCTGTTCTGTGTGTATGTAGCGGCCTTGCGACGGGCTGATTCCCCCTCCAAGGGTTTCTACTAACTTTATATGAAGAGGTAAATTTGTTCCTCTGCTTAACTAGTTAATTGAAGGTACTATTGCAAAATTGAAACGGTATACATCGCCAGGTAGTGATCAAATTCCGGCAGAACTTATTCAAGCAAGAGGCGAAATATTACATTCTAAGATCCACAATCTAATTACTTCTATTGGCATAAGGAAAATTTGCCTAATCAGTAGAAGGAGTCTATTATTGTACCAGTTCACAAGAAGGGTGATAAAACTGACTGCTGTAATTATCGGGGGATATCACTGCTATCAACTTCATACAAAATTTTGTCCAATATTCTTCTCTCAAGGTTAAGTCCATATATAGATGAAGTTATTGGGGATCATCAGTGTGGGTTTCCACGTAACAGATCAACTACAGATCAGATCTTTTGCATTCGTCAGATATTGGAGAAAAAATTGGAGTACGATGAGACAGTACATCAGCTGTTCATAGACTTCAAGAAAGTCTATGATTCAGTATTCAGTATTGCACAATATTCTCATAGAATTTGGGGTACCCATGAAACTATTTAGGCTGATTAAAATGTGTTTAAATGAAATGTATACTGAAGTCCGTATAGGTAAACAGCTGTCTGATAAATTTCCTATCCAGAATGGTCTAGAACAAGGAGATGCTTTATCGCCACTCCTTTTCAACTTTGCTTTAGAATATGCCATTAGGAAGGTCCAGGGCAACCAGGTGGGACTAAAATTAAACGGGACACATCATCTGTTGGCCTATGTCGATGATGTGAATCTACTGGCTGATAATGTAGATACCATAAAGAAAAATACACAGACTTTAATTGACGCAAGTAAAGAGGTTGGTCTAGAAGTAAACACACAGAAAACTAAGTATATGTTACTGTCTCGTCCTCAAAATGCAAGGCAAAATCATGACATAAAGGTAGGAAACAGATGTTTTGAAAATGTGGCACAGTTCAGAAATTTGGGAACAACAATAACAGATCGAAACTTGATTCAGGAAGAAATTAAGAGGAGATTTAACTCGGGTAATGCTTGCTACCATTCAGGCCAGAACCTTTTGTCTTCTCGTCTGCTGTCCAAAAACATAAAAATTAGAATATACAAAACTATAATTTTGCCTGTGGTTCTGTACGGATGTGAAACTTGGTCTCTGACATTAAGGGAGGTATACAGAGTAAGGGTGTTTGAGAACAGGATGTTGAGGAGAATATTTGGTCCGAAGAGATACGAAGTGACAGGAGGTTGGAGAAAACTGCATAATGGGGAGCTTCATACCTTGTACGGTTCTCCAAGTATAATTAGAATGATCAAATCAAGAAGGATGAGGTGGGCAGGGCATATAGCACGAATGAGGGAACGGGAATGGGTATAGGATATTGGTGGGAAGCCAGAAGGAAAGAGACCACTGGGAAAACCAAGGAGTAGGTGGGTGGACAATATTAAAATTGATCTTAGAGAGATAGGATGGGATGGTATGGATTGGATTGATCTGGCTTAGGATAGGGACCAGCGGAGGGCTCTTGTGAACACAGTAATGAACCTTCGGGTTCCATAAAATACTGGGAAATTTTTGAGTAGCTGCAGAATTGGCGGCTCCTCGAGAAGGGCCCAGCTCCACGAGTAAGTAGGTAAGTAAGTAAGCTTAACTAATTAAGCACTATGGCATGAAAGCGTATGGGGGAGTGGCTGTATAGACTGAAGTGCTTTTACCTTGGCGCTAGTTGGAGGAGAGTGGTCAGCTTCACGCCCCTGCCGCTTTCCCCTCGGGGAAATAACCCCGAGTACCCATTAGATAGGAGGACTGTTTGGCCCCAGAGCCGGTCCGGAAGACATTCAGAAATGAAAATTCTTACCCCCACCGGGACTCAAACTACGACTCCTTGGCCGTCCAGCCCGTAGCCAGTCGCTATACCGACTGCGCAGTCCCGGCTCCTCTATCGAATGTGTGTAGGATTACGAAATTGAGAAAAGCGGCCAAGGCCTAACAGAGAGCTGTAGAGCCACTGACAAATGAACAAATGGTCACCAGAGGTGCTTTGTAAACAGGCTCTGGTAACTTTGTAATTATGACGTAATGGTCTACGTCACTGACTATGACGCGCCCTCGTTTCTATAGTGAATGGAGTTTATATTACTAGATATTTGAAAAGTTGCTGGCTGATATTTAAATACATACGCTGTGAACGAAAATCACCATTACAGATATACCGTTTAACACAAAGAGGCCTCCGTAGTCTAGGGGTAACGTTCCCACCTCATGACTCAAGGTACGCGGGTTCAAACCTGGCGGAGATCGTGGAATTTTTAAGGGCGGAAAAATTCAGGGAACAAGCCCTCGGGGAGGGACTTTAAGCCGTGGGTCCCGTGTCGTAGACTTACATAAAAGATCCTCATGTCTCTAGGAGACCTCTGAGCAAAATTAGGCAACAGTTTCCCGCCCAAGTGGTTTCTAATGCCTCTGGTAGATGGGGGAAATATCAGATACCGAGGGCCGACCTCGTTGGCTGAACGGGGCTGATAGCACGCACCAGTACCGGTAGGGTATGGCGACAATAGAAATTAAAGGGGGACGCACAATGGCCCAATAACTGGTCTAAGTGCATGGGGAAACCCACCCCCTCTAATAATAATAATAATAAATACCGTTTAACACAAAGGATATTTGTTTCATTGGACCGCCTGCTCACATAATGACATGCCCACACAGACATTACAGATAAAACATACATTTTGTCGTGGCCGACATCATCAAGTTCGTCCGATTCGAACCTGGGCCGCGACACAGACTATCCTGACTGAGATGTTTTCATAATTTTCCTCAGTTCCTCCAGAAAATTTTGGGAAAGTATCTTAAATTTAGGCATTAACACTTCCTTCCACATCTTTTCCAATTCGCTACTCGCTGTTATCCAACCACTCGAAGCTTTATAATGGCAATTACTAACAGCGACCTTAAATAATCTACGAAGGAAAATATGTAAGAAAGAGACCCATAGGAAGACCTAAACATAGATTACAGGCTAATATTAAAATTGATCTTAATGACATAAACTTATAGACTGCATCTTGTTGTGTGTATAATATCTTATGATTATGACCGGCAACACAACAATAAAGCAGAAATATCTTTATAATAAAACAAAAACAGAGGTTGACTTGCGTTACATGTTTCGACCTATAATTTAGGTCATCACAAAACACCTTTCTATGATCTGTAACCCAAGTTATTAAACTTAATTGTCACGACATCAACACCTATTTTTGTCTTCTCCTGAAGATATTTCTTCTTTATTGTTGTCTTGACCGTCATAAACATAAGATATTGACTTAAGAAGGAAGGATGTGAAATGGATTCATCTGGCTCATGATATGGACCAGTGGCGGGCTCTTGTGGACACGCTATTGAAGCTTGGGATTTTGTAAAATGATGGGAAATTCTTGAGTGGCTCAGCGACTGTATGTACTCCTCGTTAAGTTAGTTAGGTTATTTAATTAATTAATTATAACGTTAATCATTGTCTATTCGATTTTGTTCTGTTGCAGAGGAAAGAGAGTAAGTAAAGTGAAAACGTTGCACAAAGCCATCGAGTACATAAGCCAGCTGCAAGACCTACTGATCCATAGTGATCCCACACATTCTCTGGTAAGCCATCTCAGCATTGCTATACTGCTGCACTGACAGAGTTTTAAGTGCTAAGTGGGGAGGCAGATCTTCCAAACAATTTTCGGAGACCACTCTCAAGTGCCACGCGTTAGACCGTGTAGGTCGGCACGTAGATGAAACGTAAAGTTTTCCCTGTGCTCAGTTAATTGAGCACCACGCCATGAGGACTTGTGGGATCTGGAGGTATAGCTCCACCATTCCTGACCTCGGCACTAGGTGGAGCTGAATGGTCAGCTTCACGCCTCGGCTGCTTTACCACCGGTATTACCCACTAGAAAGGAGGCTGGGTGGGCCCCATAGACGGTCTGGAAATGCGTAGATACACTGCGAAATATGTATTTTGCGAAGCAGCACTTTAGGGGGCGATAAAAATGACCTCGTGATCTGACCCACGTGCAGCCTTTTTCCGCTGGAACTTTGATATCATGGGTTCAAATCCCCCTTAAGGTGTGGGTTTATATCCAGGATCCTTGTATGTTTGCGTTGTGTAAGGAGAGGCCTTGCTGACAGGCTGATCCCCCGTTCAAGGAGCCCCACGAATTGTCTATATGATTCAGATTTTCAGCAGCTAGTTGGAACAGGCCAGAAAACCTAATCTGTGAAACAGAAGAAAGGCGGGGGAGGGGTTAATGACATAAAGCACTTTTTAACCCATAGCCAAGATGTAAGGACACATACTAAATAATGTATAGAAGGAACATAGCGCAGTCGGTATAGCGACCAGCTGGCCGCGCCATAGCTCAAGCGGTTAGTCACTGGCTTCCCACCGTGGCGGCCCGGATTCGATCCCGGGTCTGGTCAAGTGGTATTTGTGGTGGACAAAGTGGCGCTGGGGCTGGTTTTCTCCGAGTACTTCGGTTTCCCCTGCCAATCTTCATTCCACCAAATTCTCCATCATCATAATCACCCGGGACAGGCTACAATAGGCCAATCAGTGACCGCCATGCCGAGTGGACCCAGTTGGACTCCACCCCCCACCAAGCGAATTTAATTTTTTATAGCGACCAGCTGCTGGCTGGACGAACGAGGGGTCGGAGTTCGAATCCCGGTGGGGTCAAGAATTTTCACTTATCCATGTCGTTCAGAATGTCTCTGGGGTCCGCCCAACCTCCTATCCAAGGGGTACCAGGGGCGGTTTCCCCGGGGGGTAAAGCGGCAGAGGCGTGAAGCTGACCACTCACTTCCAACTAGTGCCGAGGTGAAGAAAATGTGGAGCTATACATCCATATATATGACTTCATGACGTAGTGCTTAATTATCACAAGGACAAATTTACCTTTTTACGAAAGGAATATAATTTGATGTCATGTGACACTGGTGATGGACTTTCTGGGTTTTTTATCCGTTTTTCCTTCTAAGTATCATTCCGCCATTGTTTCATACCGGTTTATTACCGCCTCTGAGGTGTGATGCCCCTGATCAGGCGGCAAATTATCATTTTCTTGGTATTTAAGATTTGGGCTTAGTCATTGACGTCCTAATAACGGGTCTAGAGCGTTACCGGTGTACTCAGCCGCTCGATTCCCTTGTGTTGTCTCTTGTAAAAATTGAAACTGCTGCTTAATTATTTGATTTGATTGTAATTATATTAATAATATGAAATCAAGTCGAATTACAATGAAATCTTTGGATATGTTTCTGTACTTTAGAATTTAATGAATGCAAAAACTCCCTATGAACTTTGCACGTTTTTGTTTTCAGAGTTTTAGAAGGGGAGGAAATCACGCTGACAGTTTGGAGGATTTACTCGAAGATTTTGAAGAGGACATCTAATAATTGAGCCATTCCAGTACAATGAAAACCCATTCAACAGACTGTATTAACATATATCTATTGTACAGGACTTTATTGAGAAATCTAGTCAGATATACAGAATATGAAATATACAATTATAATTTTTACGGCCTAGATTGCATGGCATAATAATGATTTATGGCAAATTATGTACAATACAAATAAAACAGATTTCTGAGTAGGGCTACAAAAAGACAGACGTTGAAATAACATGGATTACTCAGGCATACAATTTAATTTCTTAATTTCCAAAATTTTGAATCACTATTAGGCCTACTGTCTACATTCTTGTGGTTTATTTATTAATATCCATAAATAATGACGTCACATCCCGAAAGATACTGCTCTTCACAGCGACAGATGTGAGAACTTAAAGTGTAATGCTGAGTCTGTGTCCTTCCTTTAGGGCAGTGAGATCGAAAGCGTTCGACCCCCCCTCCCGGGAAGGCGTGATTAGTTAGTTGAGAGGGAACGCAGGATATCCTGGAAAAACGGTGTAATAAAGTAAAATTATATGTATTATAATTTTCAAAATAGCAGAGATCTGTTTCTCAATTTCGTGCATGTGTAAAATTTTAATAAATGTTTTTTAATAAGTAAGTAAAAGTAAAGCTACCCCTGTACCAGGCCGTGGAGGCCCATAGGGTTGTGAGATGTTGAGGCTCCCACATTTTCTAGACAATCGGCACACAGATGGCGGTGAGGTTGTCAGCCTTATGCGCCAGCCGCCCTTTACCCCCAGAAATATTGCTGGTACTCATTTCTGTTAGCGGCTGAGTCGACCCCAGGGCTATATTGCGTCTGGAAGGAATAGGTAAATTGAAGAAATTCACTAATCCTTAAATTTGAGCCCTTGAGTTCCAATCTTTGAGGGCCATTTTGACTAGACTTACCATTTTCTTGGGGATCCTGAAGGCCCTACAAGACTGATATATGCTGTATGCACTGCATCGTAGCCCTGCCTAAATCAGTACCAGTCTTAATGCATACAGCTGACTAACAGCTGTACATCCCGTTTTGAAGCCACATTGGCACCAAAGTTATCATCTCTCTTGCATATTATTGTCACGTGACATTCTTCTGGCAGAACTTCTCCTGTCCAGAGCTCCAGTTTGGAGATAACCTATGGGTTTGGAGAATGTTTATTAATAAAAAACCTAAAATGTTTTTATGTTAGAAATAAAAAAAAACTAAAAACCCTGCTCTTTATACATAAACTTAAGATGTAGAGCGCGAAGATATCGTTGCTAAGCTGTGGGCAAACGTATGAAGTCTGGAAACCACTGCCTTAGATTCAGGTACAGAAAACCATGCAAAACGACACGTAAATCTAAAAAGAGAAAACCGCAAGACATAAATAGTATAGGGTAAAGCTAGCCCTGTAACAGGCCATGGAGGCCCATAAGGTTGTGAGACGTCGAGGCTCCCAAATGTTTCTAGACAATCGATTTACAGATGGCGGTGAGGTTGTCAGCCTTAAGCGCCCAGCTAACCCTGTAACAGGCCGTGGAGGCCCAAAGGTTGTGAGACGTCGAGGCTCCCACATTTTTCTAGATAATCGGTTCACAGATGGCTGTAAGGTTGTCAGCCTTACGCGCCGGTCACTCTTCAACCCCAGGAAAATCCCTGGTTCATGTTATAAATAGGACAACGGTTTTTTTTTCGTTTTTATAAAGCATCTATGGGAACTTTTATGTCTTTTCCCTGAATTTAGCTTTAGTTTCCAGAGCTTAAACATTTTACTCGCTGAAAGTACTTCAATAAGAACACGGCACAAATTGGCTGTCTCTGTGAGCGCTCGTTGGCCTCCTACGTGATGTCAGTGATGAGGGCACCCTCACAAACTGTCACAGCGAATATCATTAGCTCTGAATATTAAGATAGATGTACGGCGCATTAGGACAGCAACCTAAAAAACCGCGTGCTTTTATTTGGGGAATAAAAGCAAACATTCGCGGAATGCGTCTGCACAGTGAGAAAGCATAAACGTTAAACATTCTTATGAAGCATTCACAGCCCTTATTTCATATACACACAATACCTTCTACATTTTAAAAGATTATCTCCGAAAGCAATAGTCTGGATACCGACAAGATTATATGATATACGACGGAAGAACTGGGGTTCGATTCCCGACAGAGACAACAGATTTTCTGCTCTCCACAGGATCCATTAGGACCGACGATGGGGCCCTCCGAGCTTTATATCAAATGGGCCCCAGGGGCCATATCTCCTAGAGGAAAGCGGCCAGGACGTGAAGCTAGAAACACACCTCTCTCTAGAATCGAAGATTAAAATGCGTGGAGCGTACCTTCTCTTCTCCATATGCCTTCATGTCATGCTGCATTGACAGTTCTGTATTCGTTTTGTACTGTCGGCTGCAGCTCCAACACTGGGGTCTTGTGTTCGAATCCCACTTCGGCCATAACTTACCTTGCTTTTGTGTTGTTCTACGTAGATACACGCCTTGTAAAGGGCCTATCCCTCATCCATGGAGTTGTATCAAATGTCGATAAAGATTATAAAACGCGGAAAAATGAGAGGCCTTAAGCAGGATTGACCTGTGTTGCATTGCAAGGAGTCAACAAACTGGCCACTGAAATAAATTATACGGTGAAGAATTTTCATTGTAACACTGTTCGACTTGCGAATACGGGTAAGATCGGCTGAGTATGTAGCACGCATGATGGCAAATAATGCATACATGCTACTTTACAGTCTTATGAATAAGGGCGTACGAAATACGTATCGCTATGGTTATAAGGATTCGATGTGTTTGATTCAGTGCAGAGCGAAGCGGCATGTTGTAACGCTTTCAAACCGACTTTTCAAAGAAATTGTCCACAATTCTGATTCGCATCAACAGACTCAGTTCCGTTTTAAATAAATAAAAAGGAAGCCATTCTTCAGAAAGAATAGATTTGATGGTCATTACGCGCTCAAGAACGTATAAACGAAGAGAGCAAACAGAGTAACCGAGTAGTCTAACCAGGAAGCTTGTCTGCTAATTCAAAAAGCCCAAGGCAAGGCAGCAAAAACTTTTCTACTCGAAGTGTGTACGTAGTCAGGAAGTACACCGCTAGATGTCAGACTATATCGCCCGCCCTGCCGCAGCACATCAAGTACATCCGCAAGGTAAAAAGTGTAAGGATTAAAATGTATTAAGCCATAATAATTCTACCTGAAGAATATTGCCTTCTGTCTCCCAACGTTTCCAACTTGCTGCCGTCTTGATTTTCATTTACAATGTACATGATGCTGAGATGAATATTTGGGGCTGAAGGAGAGGATGTAACAGATAGAAAGAGAAAATTCCTAATAATGAGCTTCATCCAAAATATTACTAGGTTACATAATCGACGGAGCCGAGATAGCCCAGTCGGTGTAGTGACTGGCTACGGGCTGGACGGCCGGTGGTGACAAGAATTTTCACTTCACCATGTCGTCCAGACCGGCTTTGGGGCCCATCCAGCCTCCTATACAATGGGTACCGGGGGTAAAGCGGCAGGGCGTAATGCTGAGCACTCATCCCCAGCTAATGCCGAGGTCAAGAAAACGTGGGTCTATATATCCACTCCCCCATACGTCTTCATGGAGTAGTGATCAATTAGCTAAGTACGGCGACAACTTTAACTTACTGTTTACCTAACCAAGGAGACCAGATATACAGAGCATGTAGCATGAAGAAGAGAAATTAAAAACACATACAAAATTTTGATCGGAAACCTGAAAGAAAGAGGCCACTATGGAAAACTAGTCTTAGATAAAAGTAAAGGTAAAATTAAAGTTGTTCCTGTTCTTAACTATCAAGCACTACACCGTGAAGGTGTATGGGGGAGTGGATACATAGATCCACATCATAGATAAAAGTACAATTTTAAAAGGGACCTTAAAGAATATGTGAAGGTGTGGATTAGATCATTCTGGTTCAGAACAAGGACCAGTTGTGTGGCTCTTGTGAAAGGGACTATGAAATTTCAGGTTCCAAAAAAGAAAAGAACTGGGAATTTAATGATCGGTTAGACTGTTAGCTTTTCGAGAAGGTCTCTGTTAATTCTGAAACGTACCCAAAAGTTGAAGTCTAGTATCGGAACGTCGTGTTGGCCATCGGTTTAGGGTTCCAGAGGTAAATGTAATTCAATGCTCATCGTAAGGCACTGCTATTACTAGATAGTATAATTTAGCCTTCTTAGACTAAGATGAGAAACTTTTACAGTCTTTAATCACATTACAAATTGTGTTAGTCACATATTATCCACCTATATGGGCGTAAAATTGATTTTAAACGCATTACGATCAGAACAGGCTTCTGCTCCTTATGCCTGTTTTATATTTGTACTATGACACGTTCCAAATTGATTTGATATAGTTCAGATTACACTTACCAGGTGGCATACATACCTCTTACATGTCTCCTAGTATCTCCGCCTAGATGTCACTACCAGTTGCTTTGCTTCAGTTGTTGGTTTCATTAGTTGCAAAATATTTCATATATTTTTCTACAGTTATTCTTTTTTCTCTGTTATCTCGTCATATTGACATCTACTAGATATATTAGTAAACTCATCGGGATTCGAAGTACTGTCACACGCATTTAAAGCACAGAAACGTAAGAATACTGAAGTAATGACCACGTGGGTCCGCTACAAAGTGAGAAACGTGACAATCTTTCCCAAACCATTTTCGGTCATTTTTTAATTGACACATTATCGGTTTCATTGCTTTGGTGTATATGAGTGATGTATGTGCATTTGTAAACAGTACTTTGGTGAGAATTATAACCAAACTTCTAGCATCACTGGATGGGTAGTGCAAAACCCTCGAAGTCTCGCCGGCATGTCATGTGTGTTTTATCGGTAAGTAATACGCAGAAAAACTAAAAATGTGTGGGCATATTCCTGTAATAATTCAAAACCCACAACTTGAAGTTTATCCATTCCAAGAGTTTCTGTGGTAACATTGGGAATATCAGTACCACATTAGTTATGTTAGAATGATTTATGTTAGGGCCAGAACAAGTAAATATAACCTTACTTCAGTAACATGCTAGTTTACAACGGTTAGATCGGTTTATGTTCAATTTTAATTGTCTAATCACTTAACCCTGCCATTTTAATCTCTGTCTATTCTCCTGTCTATCACTGTAAACATTTTACTTGGAAAACCAGAAGGGAAAAGGCTATTAAAAGACTAGAATGTAGATTAGATAGTAAGGTAAAGGTAAAGCTGTCCCTGTGCTTAACTAATTAAGCACTACGCCATGAAGACATATGGGAGAATAGGTGTATATATCCACATTTTCTTGACCTCGGCTTTAGCGGAGGTGAGTGGTCAGCTTCACGCCCCTGCCGCTCTAACCCCGGGGAAAGAGCCCCCGGTACCCATTGGATATGAGTCAGGGTGGACTCGAGAACCGGTCTGGACGCTATGGAGGAGACTCTTGCCCCTGCGGAGCATCGAATCCCGGCCGTCCAGCCAGTAGCCCTTCGCTCTGCTGACTCAGCTCTCCAGTGAGTGTCGAGGGAACTATACCTCCACTCCTTCATCCATCTTCATAGTGTGGTGCTTAATTAAACACAGGCAAGATGAAGTTATCCATGGGCTTAATTAAACACCAAACCATGAAGACATATAGGGGAGTGGAGGTACAACTCCACCATAGGAAGCTGGATGTTGTAGAGAAGAGAAATGTCTCTTGCCCCTTCTGGGAATCGAATACCGATTTCTCGATTGCCTAGCCCGTTGCTTGGTCGCCTTACTGACTGAGCCATCCCAGTTCGAATGAAAGACAGAGACATTTTTACTTTCACATACATTTAAATGCAAGTTCGGAATGACGAGGTGTAAAAGGATAGACGCGGAATCGTGTGTAGGGGCCGAGGTTTGAATCTGGGACCGGCCGAATGCGAAGCAGTAGTGCCACCCAGCCGACCGTGACGTTTGGTAAGGTTCAGTCATGTTACATAATTTTAGCATTCCTCTATTCACCTTCTTAATTAAATATTTATCGGTCATTGGTGTCAGAAAGTCGTGAAAGTAGGAAATGTACGACTATTTCGTGCCGCAGTAGTTGGTCCGGGTACGGTGACTATTTGTGTGGTACAGTTGAGCAAAGCTTGCGCGCGATCTAGTGTGTCCGCTGCGAAAAAGAAATACGCTCCTTATGATGACACCCACGGACCAGTTGTCTTCAGATATTTCAGACAAGTTGACTTAGTACATTAGATAAGATTAAATGAAAAGTATTTGCATTCCAACGAACTCAGTTTTCTCAAACAATTAATCCATTGACTGACAAGCCGTTACATATGAGTGGCAAAACGTTTCGCTTACGACGAAGAGGTTGAAACGGAGTTGCAGAAGTGGCGGAGATAACGGTCAAAAGACTTCCATGCTGCGGGTTTCGACGCACTGGTAAAGTGATGGGACAAGAGTATCAGCGTGAAGCATATGTCGAGGTTCGAATAGCACATATTTTACGTTTTACAGCCATTTGTGACGTATTTACTGACTCTTCCTCGTAGTTCCTGAGCTTGACACTCTCGTTCCTGTATTTGAACTTTGCCACGTTCTGAGGGATTTATTACCTGTATTTCCATGGCCTGTAGTCCGCAAGCGAACTATACCGACCGAGCGACCGCCGCATGTCGGAGAAGTTAATGCCAACTTTTGCGGATAAAGGGTGTCACGTGGTCAGCGCAACGGATCCCCATGGCCGTTAATCTCGGTTTTCTAGACCGGAGCCGCTATTTCCTTTAAATTGCTCCTCAGTTATCCTTACGAGGCTGGGTGGACGCCGTTCCAGAACCAGTACTTCTCATAAAATCTGGTAACGCCGGGAATCGAACCCGGGACCTCTGGATCTATAGCCATGAACTCTGACCACTAGCCCACAGAGGCGACAACGATTATTTTGCACTCTGGTGATTGGTCGTGAACGTAGGCAAATGGACCTGTTTGGCGTTCTTTGCTTTTATTTCTGAAACTCATAATCGCAACATCATCCGTTACCGGTATTAGGCATATTGAGACCTGTTAGGGATATTACAAAACTGAATCCATCGTTCAAACATCGTTCCGTATTTCGTTTTTACTTCTGATTCGTATTTTGAGATATATTTTTGGAATCATTTTAGAGCTCGTCATATCAGTAACCAAATTTCTTCTGCCTTCCTCTATAAATTATGATATTTATGGAATCAGAGTTTTAACATTTATTTTACGTTTCGAAAAGGCGTGCACTGCAGTCGTGCTCATGTAACGCTGATATCGTCTCTTCCGCTTCCGTTCTTGTTGTCCGGGATTCACTGCCTGCGTGTCAAATAAATTAATATCATTAGCACCGACAATAAACATATTACCCTAATTAGAACTGAGGTAACGTTTTGATGTGTGGATGAGAGAGATACTGTGGTGCTTACAGAATACGTCGTAAATGGCACAGAAACAGAGAACTGTTATGTAATGTGTGTGCTCTGTCGTGACTTTCGTATCGAACGGGCGTGAGATAGTCACAATACAGGAGGAGGAGGAGGAGGAATAAGAAGAAGAAGAAGAAGAAGAAGAAGAACTAACTGGGGTACACCTCTCAGCGATGAAGCGCAACGATTCTGGTGGCGGCGGTGAGCGTCGGAAGTGTGTCAGTCGTCGGTTCTATGTTCCTACAGATGACTAGTCAATTAAGTAAGGTCTTGCGTATTAGAGAAAGTGAGAGTTATGAAGGCCTACCCCCAATACATGCATTAATATCAGGGGTGTCAGAACCCCGGTTAAATTATCGGTTGCTCGTCATTTTGCAGTCCCTGGATTTATTCAAAAAGAAGTATTTTATCGAAAGACCTAGGCGTAGATTGGAGGATAATAGTAAAATAAATGAGATTTTTTTCAACTGAACCCTTGCGGTCATAGTCCTTACGTAATATCCTCTCTTACGAGAGGGCGTATCTGTCGTCTACAATTGCTGCTGGTCCTCGCAAGCTCAGTGATTCCCGGGTCCGAGTCTCGCGGGATTCATGACTATATTTTACTGTGTCAGATTTGAGAATCCCCCGAACTTGGAAGACCAGGTGCCCACATTTGTAACCCCAGGAACAGGGTGGCCCAGTTACACCCCGAGACACCGGGTTCCCTTTTCATAGCCTCCTACGACTCGCAGGGCTACGGTGGAGGTATTCGATACTGCTATAAGAAGCACCAACCGACTCAGAACTACTGGTTTTCGTTAAACAGCCCCAAAACGAACCGCACAGAAAACGTCTCTTCCATTATTGCATGTTTTCTCGTTGCAATGGAAACAGTGTGTCTACAGAGCTGTTCCCTAGCAACGGTTGTTGTACTGTCGGCTGTTTACACGGCTGTCACTTGGCAATGGGTCTACATGTTAGGGCTATCGCACGTCTCAGGGGTAGGTGATAGACGGGCATGGAGCAATACTGAAATGATTAGCAGGGGAGACCGAAGAAACCTGGAGATACTCGTTTAGTACTTCAATACCAGTTCGTCCACCACGAATATGACGTGAAGTAATCCGGGATTGAACTCGGCTCCATCGAGAAAGAGAAGCCAGCATGTAAAGGCCTGAAGTATGGCACAACCAATAAATAAGTAAACGAGGGCGTATAGGAGACGTAGGAGTAAACCTTCGCCCATTCTTAAACACGAAACTATATGGAGGAGGGTGGCTGGGTTTTCACAATCGGCGCTTTCACTCACGAGAAGCACTGGATAGGAGGCTGGGTGGTACTAAGAGCCGTTTTGGACGTGGTGGTGAAAATGCCGCCGGGAATTGAATCCGGTCGTCAGACCGGGCTAAGTAGCCTCATGAAATAATTAGTCATGAACTAGTTACGTACTGATTTTTGTTTCTAAATATATACAGTATTTGCCTACTATAGGGGCACGCGGTAGCGTAGTTGGTTGAGGCACTGTGCTACGGAAGGTCGCGGGTTCGATTCTCGGTGAGGTCATCGGATTTTTTTCAATTTAACTAATCCTTCCAGCCGCACTATGGCCCTGGGGTCGACTCAGCCTCTAACAGAAATGAGAACAAGGAATATTCCTGGGGGTTAAAAGGCGGCCGGCGCGTAAGGCTGACAACCTCAGCGCCATCTGTGAGCAGATTATTTAAAAAATATGGGAACCTCGACGTCTCACAACACTGTGGGCAACCACGGTCTCTTACGGGGATAGTTTTGTCTTTATTTGTGGCTGTGGCAATAGTAGACCTATCATCATTGGTCACCCCTACAAGGAGTGTTCATAAAAGAGCACGATCGGCGCATCCACTCCCCTTCGACTCCCCCCATTCACCCAGGCTCATGATGTAATAATTTCTCCTTTAACTTATTAAGGATACACAATCACCCATCGTCTTCAAAGGAAGCAGGCAGTACTGGCTATGTTGGAGTGCCAGTAGATGTAGGACAGATGCTTAACTTTGGCTAGATTCGTTTTAATCATGGGGGCAGAAAAACGGCGTATAAAATGTTCGGTTAAAACAAACACTATGCTGGGAAGTGACGTTGTTATTAAATATATAATATATGGAATAATTTGAGATATCTATCGAAATTAATTTGATATACACTACGATACTGCGCTGCCAATATTAGTTTCACACAGCAGTATATCTAGTTACAGTATAGGGCCTCGTTGAGAAGCTGATAGTCACTTAGCTGGTAAGGAAGTCCTCTGGTCTTTACCGAACCCAGAGATGCACTGCTGTGTTCACGCGGAATTTCCACAGCGATGGTCATGAATAATTCTGTCTTCTTGGATATAGTAATAATGCAGTGTAGTCCTTCGAATATCAACAGACGTTTCCAGCTTCAGGTTAGAAGAATAAAGCGAACAAAAAACCAGCATGAAGACGCGCCATGTTCCATCGAAACGACGGGTTCAACTGGCTATACCTCGCTATATCCCAGAAGACAGAACTCTGTTGTTTTTTCTTTAATTCCTATCTCCTATCTGCGCCGATCACGGTGGCCACGCGATCTAAGGCATGAATTGGTTTTGCTCGCTCGAACGCTGGGATCTTGGGTTCGAATCTCATTCAAGGCATGGATGTCTGTATTGTGTGTTTTTATTCTGTTTATGTTGTTCTGTGTGTAGGTAGAAGCCTTGCGAAGGGCTGATCCCCCGTCCAAGGAGTCCTACCGACTGTGTATAGGATCATTCATTCATCAGTAATCTGTCAGACGACAGGTCCACAGTCTCTTCCAAAACAGTTCCTCCACTTAATGCGATCTTCTGTTTTTGGAAAGAGACTATCCAGGAAAAGTGATAATGTGGTAGTTTTTCCATTTGCTTTCCACATCGCAGTACAGCAGCCGTTCAAACC